>NC_057811.1:214669433-214932296 GCF_018294505.1 Triticum aestivum | reverse complement strand
GGGGCTACTTCACCGAGCACATCATCGCGCCTCCCCCCCCCCCGAGGCCGCTGGGGCTTCACCAACGGTCTCGTCCACCGCATCGTAGCGCTCTGCTGCCACTCAAGATCTGCATCCTTGCGCGGCCAGCCAGCGCATCACCCTCAACGGCTCTGAAGTGACCCGCACTCTAGCTAGGTGAGCATGCCCAAACGCCGGCCCGAACTACGTATCCACACATCACTCGCTTGTGCACTGTTCCGACGATGTTTGGATATCCTTTCACTGCTCTCTTAGCTTACACGCCTATCCAACTCTGACTTTAACTCTTATTTCTTCTGGAGATATCATCTGAAACAAGCAAATCCATTTTATAGCGAAGCATGACGGCGCTACGGGATCTGGTACACATCCTGCACACCCGTATAACCTTGTAAGTATCTGTCCTCCGGTACAACAGCAAGGTCGATTCCTCTTATTTGATCAGCCATTCACCGTGTCAAAAATGCAGAGGGGGATGCAAGGAGCACAAGGCCTGCACATCCAAGCAAGTGGTAACATGGACTTGTACATGGAACATCCCAGGCGCAAGCAGAGCTGCAGTGAGCCTGTAGAACGAGCTAGCGTAAGTCCCTGGATTTCATTTAATTCGTCGTACTGGCATTTGTGTATGATTTGTGTGCAGTGGTGGATCCACGAATTCAAGTTACCAGGGGCGAACATTTAACTTAAAAAATACAAAGGCACATGCACTCCGGAAATCAACATAACTTGAGAAATGTGAAGCTACATGCACTTTGAAAACTAGCCAATGATCCAAAGTAGTTCAGATTATAAACACTAAATGATGCAAGCACCAAAAAATACAAAATGCAACATGGTGTACAAGGACTACAAACATGGTCTGTACCTGCTTGAATTATTCGTTCTCTGGCTGAAAATATCGAAGTGTAATTGCACCTATAACCAGTGCGCAAACTGCATATCAATATATCTATCCTGCAAAAGTATGCCAATAGTTTCAAACAACAGATTAGAAAAGTATTTATGCTACATTGTCATGATACGGGGACTTTCTGGTAGATGGCCACGACGTTTCCTCAAGCCATGAAAATGCACTATAATTTGCTTGTCATCAATGCCTGCAAATCTCTATGTCTCTCTCAACATAGTAGATCATCATTAGACTAAATCCTTCAACGGGAGCTTGCAAAATGCTTGCATTAGATGCCTCATTAGACAATATATGTTCATCACCAGGAGCATGTAAAATGTTTGCATCAAATCCTTCATTAGCAGTCTGTTCATTAGACACTTCAGGCTCAAGAACAACATGAGCTTGGATGTTTGCACCGAAACTTGATTAGATACATCAGATTTAGTCAGTTCAGTATTGATTGGGGGAGTAATAAAATAAGTAGAAATTGGTTTCATTTTCTCATAGATTCCCTATATACAAGCAGTTTTACAACACCGTCAAGTTTAACTATTGGCCAGAAATTGAAGAGTTGAATTAGATATAATCAGGGATGTGATGTACCTGCTCGTTGCGCATGCTACTCTTGCAAGCTGCGACTCTCCGTTTGCGCAAGCTCGATGCCATGCCCGTGCTGCCGTCGCTGCCTCCCATGCAGGCTACACCCAGGGTTGTATCTTCATCTTCTTGTCCTTCCGTTCGCTTGAAGCCCGGCGACCGCCCTCCAACGAGGGCGCGAGGAAGTGCTGTGTCGGTCTGTCCAGCGACGGCTAGGTTAGGAGCGAACCAGACTGGAGGCTGGAGTGGATGAATTGGGATTTTTCCTGCTGTCGATCGATATGGGAGGCGCTTGTTTGGGCCGCGAGCCTGCTATAGGGCCTGCCTTGCACTTATGTTATTGGCCTATCCAAATTGAAACATTTTTCTTCATTTTTTACATTGCCTGCTCGTGCGTTGGGACGAACAAAACTAGCCTGGGCCAACCTGGACGACTCAAACTAGGTGCACACTTTCGAGCCACCCGAGGCGGCCGCCCATACCAGCCCCTATGGTGGCGCCGCCCCTTTTTGCGTGTATGATAGGGGTAGTGAAAAATATTCCAGTGGCGCTTTTGATTTACCCACAGAATGGTTGAATTGCTTGTTTCTATGAACTGAGTTCGCCAATAATGTGAAGGATGCCAGTCTTTTCATTCTATTGTAGATTGCTTACATCTCGATATGCCAAAAGTAATCGCATGAAATATACAGTAAAAGCCAGTGTGATGTGTGTGGCTACAACTAGTCTGACTACACGTCCTCATATAACATATCAAGGACGCACCATCTTACCAGATTAACCATTCGACTTACCAATGCAGTGTGGGAAGAAAGAAGTATTGGGACTGCGTATACAAGCAATATTTTTTTGACCGTGAACAGTAGGAAAGGCTCCTACTGTGTTAATATATTAAGATAGTAGTCAAACTGTACAATGGGTATTTACATGGGGGGGAGGAGTCAGGGTACAACTTTCCAACTTTGTGACAAGTGAGCTAAGAAAACAGAGAGCAACAACTATAGGGAGTGTACAAAGTTCAGCACAAAGAGCCTATGCTCCTCTTTGACTCTATGTTGAAGAAGCCCGAAATCTTTCTTGAATCTGTCCAGCCAGGAGTTGAAGGATGGTGTTATTGCTCTAAAGTGTTTGTTATTTCTCTCCTTCCAAATGCTCTGGGCTACCACAATGAATTTCTCTAAGAACATAGGAGTGGGATGACTGTTTTTTTGAGCCTCGACAGCTTGCAATCGACCATGGAAAGGTTCCAGTTAATCCCAAGCTTAATCCAGCAAAGCTTACTGAAAGAACAGGTGAAGATCATGTGTTCCACCGTTTCCTCGATATTCATTCCACATAAGAGGCAATTGTGATCATCCCCTATGTTATAGTGCCTCCTTTTCAACATGTTCCTCGTATTGAGCCTGTCATGGAAGAGCAACCAGGCAAAGACCTTCAACTTCATCGTGCATTTTGATTTCCAGACCCAGCAGAATATCTGGTGAACCTGGACGCCCCCGAAGAAAAAATTATAGTAATCCGTTGATTTGTAGATGGTCTTGCCCCACGTGTAGTGCCAAATGTCCGAGGACGACGTGGATGGTTGTAGCTCAGCCGCAATTGTGTGCATGTCTCTGACCTCCGCAAGCGCTTGAGGGGTCAAGGGTAGGTGAAACGTTTCTCCCAGTGACGTGATCCCCAAGAAGTCTTTGAGAGAAATATCTTCGTCCAAAGAGTGAGAGAAAGCCCGAGGATGGGAGTCTTGAAGAATTTGCCCCACCCACATATCTTTCCAAAACAGAGCCGTGGTGCCACACACAATATTGACTTGAGAAATCCCTCTAAACTTAGGAGTGAGCTTGAGCACGTCCTTCCACCAGAAGGAGCCAACCGGCTCAGAAGCATGTGGAATTTTTTGGGCGTAATAGGAATCCCATGTGAGTTGCACCCAAGGGATATCCAACTTGTTGTAGAATTTATGCAGGATTTCAAAAGCAATGCTTCATTCTGTATTCGAAGATTGAGAACTCCAAGTCCTCCCTTATTTTTAGGTTTACAGACCATGTCCCAGGCAGCCAGAGAGTTACATCTATCTCCCTGTTCAGTCTTTTTGATCCATAGGCATGTGCGCCTAATCTTGTCTAGAAGTTCAATGAGCTTGGGTGGGAAATGTAATGTGCACATTGCATAGATGAGAAGCGAGGTAACTATGGAGTTGAGGAGAGTCAGCTTGCCAGCATGGGACATGAGGGACAGTGTTGAGGACAAGCTTCTTTCAACCGTGCTGACTAGGGGCATAAAGTCATGAATGGTAGGTCGAGACGTGCCTAGAGGCAGACCAAGATATGTAAACGGCATGGTACCAATTGTACACTCGAAGATAGCAGCAAGTTGTGCAGCCAGATCCGCGTCCAAGTTTATGGGAATTAATGTGGACTTGTGGAAGTTGATTTTAAGGCCGATGGACTGTGCATATTTGGTGAAAATGTCTTTAATAATCAAGGCTTGATGAGGGCAGGCAGGCATGAGCAGAATCGTATCATCGGCGTATTGGACAATAGGGTAGTCCATTTCTCTAGTAGACGGGAAGGGAACCTGGATTCTACCCTCCCTATAGGCTTCATTAATGGCAGATTGAAGGAGGTCGGCTGCCAGCACGAAAATGAGTGGAGACAGCGGATCGCCCTATCTGACCCCGCGCCTACAGTGGATTTGTTTGCCCGGAACACCGTTTAGTAGGACTGAGGATCTGCCCGAAGAGAATATTGAATTTATCCAGGACAGCCATTTTTCACTAAAGCCCATATGTCTCATAATGTTGATCATGGGGTCATGCTCGATGGTGTCGAAGGCTTTGGTGAAATCCAGCTTTAGCAGAACGATCGGTCGCTTGGAAGTTTGGCATTGGTGAATGTATTGAAATGCCCATGCAAGGCAATCTTGTATAGATCTTCCACGTATGAATCCATATTGGTTACGATGAATAATTTTCAGAATGACCTTCTGCAGACGATTGGCCAGGAGCTTAGTAATGAGTTTAAGGCAGCAATTTAGTAATGTGATTGGCCTGTAATCATTAACTGTGGATGGAGACACATTCTTCGGGATTAGAGTAATCAGTCCATCATTAATGCTCTGGAGGTTAAGTGTTCCTGCATAGAATTGATCACACAGCGAGTAGAAGTCATCCTTGATGATTGGCCAACACGCTTTAAGGAAGAGACCACTAAAGCCATCCGGGCCAGGTGCCCTGTCACCTGGCATTTCTTTAATGACCAAGTCAATTTCCTCATGCGTGAAGGGAAGAGTGAGGTGATCCAGGTTTGCATTAGGCCTGATTAAAGACGAGAGATCAAAATGCATTTCAGTGGGGCTAGAGGTGCCTTGTCTGTCCGAATAAGCGTGGAAAAGGAGGGCCTCTTTGCCGTTATGATCTTCCACCACTAGGCCATCAGGAGTTTGTAGGTTAGCAATGTTGTTTTTGCGATATCTATCAGTAGCCATAGCCTGAAAAAACTTTGTGTTTTCATCACCAAACTTAACCCATCGAATGGTGCAACGTTTCTTCCAATACTGTTTCTGATAATCCAATAACCGAAGGAGGTGATTTTTGATAATCTTGCGGAAATTGTTCTCGGGGATGGTGAGAGGCCGCTGATTTTCCAGCTCATCCAAGTCTGCAAGGGTTTTATTCGTATTCTCAATGGCCACTGAGAGCCGTGAAATGCTTTTACTCCAAGCTTTGAGCTCCTGTGGAGATGTTTGAATTTACGACAGAGAACGGTCGCCGCATTGTTCACAACAATAGGTTTATCCCAAACTCTTTTAACCACCTCCATGAAACCAGGGTGCAGAAGCCAATATGATTCAAACCTGAATAACTTGGCACGAGGGATTTTTGTCTGAATGGTTACAACACAGGGTGTGTGATCTGAGGTGGGCTTGCAAAGAGGTTTGACCATTGTATTGGGGTAAACACTTGTCCAATGCGTAGAGGTAAAAAACCAGTCTAGTTGCTCGAGGAGTGGATCTTGTTGCATGTTGCTCCATGTGTATAATTTGCCTTTAATAGGTAATTCCACTAGATTATGTTTGCATATAATGTCATTGAAGGTGGACATATCGTTGACATCACCCCTTGGCTTGTTGCGATTTTCTGGCCCTCTAATATAATTAAAATCCCCAAGAAATAAACAATCTTCATTTGCCTGGATATCCCTGTCATAGAGCCATTGAGTAAAAGTGTCCCGATCAGGCCCTGTACAAGGGCCATAGATGTTGAAGAGTGTCCACGCTTGTGCAGATATCGTGCTGGTGAATTGAATTCCCAACGCAAAATCTTCCTGGACAACTACAGACCCAGCGAATATGGAACTGTTCCACACTGTAAGTAAACCACCCGAAGCCCCGCAAGAAGGAATGTAAGCAAATTTATCGAAACGTTTAGGACAGCAAGTTTTAATAAACGCTAGATCGATAACAGGTTTTTTAGTCTCCTGCAAACACACGATGGCACAACCACTAACAGAGATCGCGTTTGACAGCGCTAGTAATTTTTTCTTTGAATTTAACCCGCACACATTCCAACATAGCACGTTCCAGCTACGCAAAAGTGGCATTAGGGGCAGCAAACTTAAGCTGAAGAATAAGAGGAGCCGCCCGCTGGGCTATTGTGGATGGTAGTCGTGTCGTCCGTAGCAAGCAGAGCAGCTTCAGTGAGTTCCTAGGGCGGGACAGTGCAGCGGATGATGCCAATGTCCTGCATGGTGCGGAGAGGTGTTGGTGGAGGGGCCTGATCCATGATCGCAGTGCTGGAGCTGGGAGCAGCAGAGGGTATCACCCTGGGCTTCACTTTGGATACAGTAGGGCACACATCAAAAATTTGTGGCACTCTGAATCCATCAAAACGCGTCGATCTGGTGCTGCGCCTGACTTCAGTGGTGACCACAGGAGCCTTGTATTTCGAGCAGCGTGGGTGGGCTGCAGAAGGGCCAGGCACATCAGACAGGACTTGGGCTAGGCCCAAGTCAGAATCATCCACCAACTGGCCATGAGAGACAATTGGAGGCCCATCCATTGAAACAGTAGTTGGCGCCAAGCTGGGCATAGCATCAAAGCGAGCAGCAGTATCTGGCGACAGAGTGTTCAGTGTAGTATCACCTGCAGTTTCAGTTGGGAGAGCGCCAAGGTGCTCAGAGGGCAGTGCAGTAGGAACCTCCTCTTCCGGTGCCAATTCACTTATTTGCACCAAGCTAGAAGTCGGAGCGGCATGCAGGATATGCGCAGAGTAGCACAACAGGTGGGTGGTCTCCTGGTCTGCCACCTGAAGAATGGTACGAGGAGAAGCTGTCTGAAACTCCAGTGGAGGCAAACCATATCCAGAGCTCCAGGGTCCAAAAGCAGCAACCACAGAGAGGATGGACCTGGAGAGATAAGCAGTGAAGACATTCCTCGAGATCAAGTCTGGAGTTAACACTGTAGCAAGCTCATTTCCTTCAACAGAAATACTGACATTCATAGTTGCAGCAGAAATAGCAACATCCACGTTGATGACATTGTGGATCACAGGGGGAGCCACAAAAAGAGTGTTGATTTGATTGTTGGATCCAAGAGAAGAACCATGAGTGCTTGCAGAAGAGCTAGTTTCATACCAAACCGAATTCAGGCTGTCAGTGACATTGTCTTCAGGTAAGATGCCATCTTGCACACGTAGACCCTGAGCAGCAAACCATGCTTGGAAGTTAACCAGAGCAGCTGGCATTTGTGGAGTAGGAGGTTGCGGCCATGGGTCCCATTGGGCATCTTGCGGTCCATCGTGCTGAGGAGCCAGGTGAGGGGCCTGATCATTACCAATCCCATGCTGAAGCAACCAGTTCTGAAGTTGCTGCTGATAGAGCTGCTCCACCGTGAGGCCATCCCCAAACATGGGATGCGGGACACCATTGGCTGGTGGTGGTTCTTCATCAGCTGTTGGGACCTCAGGGTCATGTGTGTTCCAGTCTGCACCACGGAGAATGTAAACAGCAGCGGTCCAGCAAGCCCTATCACCTCCTAACTGACGGATGACAATGCTTTTAGGTATCAGCGCATATGAATGACTAGGACTTTAATAAGCACCACAGAGCAATCAGTATTAGGGCTATTCCAAGAGACTAATCTGCCATAATCATCAACCGAACACTGAAGATAGAAATTTGTCTAGTAATCGTCAGGAAAACCAATGTAAAGGAGCCAAACTTCAGGGCCATAGGTTGTGTTGCGCATATTAAGAGCAGCATTGTGACGCACAAAAGAGACCATTAGATCTTCATCATCAAGCTGGAAAGTGGTGTTGACTGCAGTATCGCGTATGAAAGAATTAGCAAAGGCAAACATACCCACTCCTAGCGGATGGTTAGAGGACTTGGTGGTGTGCAGCCCTGCCTCATGCAGCATGCCTTCAATCGTGTTGCGGAGATCTTCCCGGAGATGCAGGGGCACAAATCGTCTAGCTTCGACGATGGCCAGAAAGTTGTTGTTGAGGGGCGGGATGGGATTGACCGCCATGTCTGCCCTAACCTTGCGATCTGCTAGCCCTGGCTCAATGGACCAGCCAGCCGGGAGGAAGGGGAGTGGATTGACAGGGTAGTTGGCCATGGTGGTGGGCGGGGCGGAGATGGCGGCGGTAGGCGGTGGTGATGGTGCTAGAGCAGAGCACTCTGCAGCATTGGGAAGCGGGGCGGGCAATGGGGGAGAATGCGGGGCGTCAAAGGTGGTAGAGGGGGTTTTTGGTCGCCACTGCCAACGCTGGGCCCAGCGTCGCCGCCAGCAAGATTGCGCCAGGTGTCCATAGTGACCGCATGTAGTGCATCGCACGGTGGAGGATGGTTGGCCCCTGGGTGTCATAGAACGGCAAGTTTGTTCCTCAGTTGGATAATTGATTTGCTACCCAGAGTGAGATGATTTGACTGAATTATCAGAATCTGAACCCATAAAAGCCATGCCATTCAAAGGAGCCCGAGGCCGAGATGGGCAATTAATTCCTTTATGCCCTGGGGCTGAGCGGTGCAGACAAATAATCCGGGCGTGACAATTGGATTTGTCATGCCCCCATTGTAAACATTTGGCACATAGAACGCCCCAAGCATTAACCAAATCAATCACTTCCTTGGAACTATATCCCGCACGCGATAAATCCGCAATATGTGCCGTGGAAAGCAAAGGCGGCTAGGAGGTATGCGAAGGAGCATATTTGAACGCCGAAGCAAGGAAGCTTTGCGGTAATTGCGGGTAAATGATATTGCAAGGAAAATGGAAAGTGCCAATCTGGAGTAAATGCTCCGTAGATTCTCCTGGGCATTGAATGGTCATGTCTGTAGGTGCCGAAAACACCATGGAACCTACCTGGTGATCATGGACTGAATGTGCGTCGTTTGAACATGAAGCTTCATGACTATTCTTATCAGTGAAAGCCATGGAAGCTATAGGCACAAGACCAAATTTACACAACTCTTTGGAGGTTGTATGATCAATTCCAGAGGGCTGTGTGAAAACAGATGGGGCAATGCGCACAGCCGCGGGACTCTGACTAGCAATAGAGTCCAACCTTTCATCGGCATGCCAACGAGAATCCAAATGTATGTACCCATTGAAACGGCCATTGAACATGTGAAAATGACAGATGAAATCTGGCCAAATACGGTCCTTGAGGCCATGAATAAAATGTCCAACCTTGTTCCCGGCCACATAAAAGCGAAAGGACCTCTAAAAAATCTTAGAAACCTTAAAACCAAGATGATGGCCACCAATGCAACACTGAAGAGCCACACCCACAGATTCTTCATTCAGGGGGAAGGGAGCTGAGGAGAAGGAGACAACCAAGAAAAATTCCTTGGTCTTGTCCGAAGAAGAGAATTGCACCGTCTCTCCAAACCGGCGACGTACCTGCTCGACCACTGCAAGGCCAGGGTTGAAATCCCAATGTAGGAGCCCTTCCATGGCGTTGATCATAGGCTAGATCCATGGTGAGAGGTGGAGCAGGTGGGAGGAGGAGGAGGGGAGGAGCGGCGCCATAGGGAGTGCTGTTGATTACGTTACTAAATGGGTGCGTATCCAAGCAATTGATGCCATGGACTCCTTCGTACAACCTTGTAAGCGAAAAAGAAGTTGCAGTGTGCCTGTACAAAGAACTAGCGTAAGTTCAGTTACCTGCTTCTCGGAATTTTAGTTAGCCACTTATTGCAGAATTGTTCAATTATGTTGCTTGGCTTAATTTAGTTTGCTACTGATTACATAATGCCACAGCCTGTTAATCCTATTATAGACTGCACTTATCTATGTGGATACTTATTGTTAAGAATTACCTGTTTGCCTGAACTTAAATAGCTACTTGTTTGTTAACTGCTTTGCTGCTGCAACAACGGGTTACAATGATGTTAATAACTACTTTTCAGCATCGAATTGAAACTCTTTAATTCCTTGTTTGTTTAACTGGTTTGCTATTATAACTCCCAGTTGAGATGTTTTGCTAACTTCAACTTTTCTGAATCCAATCGAAACTTTAATGGCAAAACAGGTTAGCTCAAGATCAAAGAGCGAGGTCCCCATGGACGTTGTATCATCCCACAGCAGTGCCACCGGCCCAATCGTGCATTATGAATTGCCAACTGCTGATGCTCTAGAGGCTAAACTAGTGGTAGAAAGAGATTCTGCTTCTGCACTTAGAGATGAAGTTGACATGTTGAGGAAGCAAACAACACAATCAGTAGCAGTACTCAAGACAACCATTAAATATTTCAAAAAGGAAATTAAATTCCCACTTGGTAAATCATAGGTGAAATGTTCTTTCCATCGTTGAATAACCTTTGTGTTGTTTATTCATGTAATCAATCAAACCATTTGTTTTAGAGATCATGTAATAATTGTTTTTTGTTTTTTGTTTTTTGGTTTGTAATTTTATTTGAGCACAAGTCTGTATTAATTGATAAGACTCGGAGACATTTCATTTTGATTGTTGTGCCAGACCTACAAATATGCCAATCGGGCTGAATGTGCATTCAGCAATAATAGTAGTATAGATGGACCATAAGTGGCATGCATTGGAAAGGGCCAAGATGCTGTAGTAGCTTGGCTAAAAAAAGGATGCTGTTGTAGCAAAGAAAAGTACAACGGCCTGGCTTATGTATGTTAGTTGATATTATTGATCCATATACTCTATAAGTGTTTATATGTCTGTTAGTTCTCTACATTCTTGGTTGATTCACTCGGTATTTGAATCTTGATACATCGCTTGTGTACATATCTAAATGGGAGTACACATTATGTTGCGTGTGACATTTGAGTTGGACATGAAGTGTTCCAAATATTCGAATTCACCTTAAACTGGATTCTAGCTTCTGAATTTGAGTATCAGCATTTGTAATACATATTCATATATGACAGTGGAATACATCTTTGTCGTCCTTTTGAAGATATATAAAAACACATAGAATGATTTATAAAGATTCATATAGGAATACAAAATGGATTCGAATTTAGTTGCTAGGGTAAACGTGGATGCTTATTGTCCCAAAATTCGAAAGAAGCGGCAAAATGTCCACTCCCACATCGACTGCCTGAAGCCAAGTGTTTGGGAGATGGAAATTACTGTCTACCCATTATACGGACAATCCATCGGCCCGATTTCCACTGCTCTAAATAGGGGTAGGATAGTAACTTCAATAAGACGTGACACGACCGCCTCTGAGCCCATTCCGACACGGTGGGCGCCAAACATGGGCGGCCAAACACATTTGATTCAAGCTCGTCCGAAAGACCTCTGTTTCTCCCTCCATTTCCCCATTCATACACGGTGGGCGGCAAAACAAACTCGACTCGGCCGAAATCGATGTAGGCAAATATTTTCAATAGGGGCAGGTTTGTAACTTCACTCAGACGTGACACAACCGCCCTACCTGTCAGCCCCGTTCATACACTGTGGGCGCCAACCACCCTCTCCTCGCCCGAAATCGCTCTGGGCATATTGGCGAGATGCGAGATTACCGTCGTATCCCCAACCGACGAGACGTCCAAATTTTAAACGGGGGCTAAGTTCGTAACTTTCCCATATTTCAGACAGGCACGTCCCAAAAACATGGTTCCCCGTACCTCTCCCTCCATTTTCCCATTCATACACCGTCCGCGCTAGAACACCATCCCCACACCAGCCTCCGTCCGCCACCCCATCCATCGCCATCGTCCTCCACCACATCCATCGCCGCCGTCCTCCACCACATCCATCGCCACTGTCCGCCACCATGCCGGAGCGCCTACCAAGACCGCGTCGTCCACTGCTAGAGATGGACGTTTCTCATCCACGGTGATGGACCAAGAGCCTTGCATCACGTCCTCTCGCTTCATCGGCGCCGTCGTCCTCTTTGCCGAGGCCGCTCACACGACCTTCGCTTCCACCGCAACGGGACTTATCCCCCGATGCACCCGTCTACCATCGCAGATCTGCTTCAACGCCACAGACAGCCATCACACCCCCGTTGCCTACATGGCGCCGCAAGAGAGGTGGTACTTCATATCTCCT
Organism: Triticum aestivum; assembly: GCF_018294505.1. Lineage (NCBI taxonomy): Eukaryota > Viridiplantae > Streptophyta > Magnoliopsida > Poales > Poaceae > Triticum > Triticum aestivum. The sequence goes on along the minus strand of NC_057811.1, from coordinate 214,920,252 downwards.
CAACTTTTTGATCTCAACCAGAAAATAGATCTTAACTTGGTTACTCTACGTTCTTTTCAGCTCTTAGAATTTATTTCTTAGTTCGAAGCAAACAACTATACGATCAGAATACGTGCTTCGTGTCATAATAGCACTGCTCGACCCATCAAGCTAAACGAGCTTAGTTGTTCAAATACGAATCTGATATTATTAAAACATATTCGTTTAATTGGTCAGCTAAATGTTCCTAAATTAGTTTTGAAAATGCATGTTCGCCGCTCGGGTGTGTATCTCTACAGGGTGCCCACGGTGGGCCGGCCCACCCTGGGATTTTGGGTCGTCCCAGGCCCCGATTCCCCTCTGTTCTACTGCGCGCTTCTGATCTCTACTCGCCCCCAGCCGCCTACCTCGCCGGCGACTTGCCGTCCCCGGACGGCATGACTTTAGGAGGAGACGCCGGACTAACAGGAGGTCAGGAGTCGCTCGCCCAACAGCGTCACCGCTGCCCGGGCGCGCCGCCGTGCCTACCTTCTCAGTCCGTTCAGGGCTCAGGCATGCAGCACCCAATAAGCCAACCCGATTTATCCTGAGATAAGTCCTCAACACTCAGCAGCCACTCCTCATCACCCATTTTCTAATTGATTCATTACTCATTAGGCAGGACTGTCATTAGGGTTTGTTGTGTGCTCAGTGCTACCTACACTTAATGGTTCAGATGTATTTATGTAATCTTTAGTACCTGTAAAGTTCATAGGGTTTTCAAAATTCCGACCCTAGGAACAGATACTAGTCATTTTGGATTGTTGGTCATAGTGACATTGACCCAGATTACTACTGCAAGCCAGGTTTGTTGAAAATTTTACTTGTCTTTCTTACTCATTCGATATAATATCCAATTATTCACGTCGATTAGTTGCAAACAATAAGTGCTAGACAAACTTCTTGATTCAGATTTTGGACAGTCTCTTACTGCAGTTACAATTCTGCATACTTGTCCTAGTGAGCTCACAAGTAAATGGTTGATTCACTACATCTATGCTTGCCTTGTCATATTTGTTGTCAATATTCTTTTAGGGTGGACCACCCTGTTTCTAAATACTGCAACCGTAGACATGAGTGAATAGTATTTCTCTATGTGATCTCTTCATCATGTGTGGGCAACGAACACTGATTGTATAGAAAGAAAGTGTCATTTCCAGCTTTTACATAGGCTTCGATCTTTTACATGGAATACAATCTGCCTACTTGCTTTGTGTCGTACTACCAACACTCCACCCTTGAAGCTAAACATTATGCTACTCATAATTCCTTAGTTTATTTGTTCAAATACGAATTTCATATAATTCTAATGTTCCTACTTCAGTTTTGAAATGTGTGTCTGCCTGTTATAGAGACATAAGGGGTTTGTATTTCTGTGTGTGGTTTGGTCAGCATGGTTGGGGGTGAACTTTGCATATGCAGGGGTTTATAGGGAGACACTCTTCGAGTTGAATCCGCAATGCATTACATAGATAATCTGACTACTTTTTATGTTTTCATGAATCTCAGATTCTGAACAGCATCATAATGATTATGAGCTTGCGCGCATGAAAAGAATAAAGCAGAACAATGCCATGGCTGTCAAACTTGGCATTAAGGGACTGAAATCAAGTTTGGATGCAATGCAATGCAAACGCTCTCCACCTACAGATTCATGCTCAGAATATGATCCTAACAGTGATTCTGAGCTAGAGGGAGACCTAAGTCAATGTAGCTCCCTAGTGGAGGAGTCAGAGGAAGATGCCCTATCTTATTCACCCATCAAGGTGCTTGCTCTAACTTTCCAAGGTTTTATTTGTCGCACATATCTTGCAACTGATGCTTTGCATTGCTTCTACTTTGTTGAACTGCCATTAGCTTAGTTTACACATCGTGTATGTGAATACGACCTGCCTATCCATTTTCAGTACATATTCCATCTGTCATCATACCATATTTATCCATTCAAATGTTGTTCTTGTGTATCAGACGTTCAAAAGGAAGAGGACGATTGCTGATCGTGGAGGAGCACAAGCAAAGTATTTGGAAAAGGTAGTGGCACCTGATAAATCAAATAGCCCATTAGGTGTAGTTGCAATATCACCTGACCCACAAAACACCCCAACTCTAGCAGACTCTAGCCCTACTACACTGGTCATTTCTGATGCCCCAACTCAGCAGACCCCAACTGCAGCAAACATTATGATTATGCCAGTTGACATAGCACCAACTCTACGATGCAAAAACCCCATTCCAGCTAAGAGTACACCAAATCCAGTTGCCAAATCCCTTTTCAAACCAGAGAGAGTCCCAATTGCAGCAAATAGGAGCCCTGTTCCATTTCTTCCCAGTTTAGAAGACAAAGCTTATATTGTTGTCAGGAACTTTGTGCGCATCTTTCCTTCATGGAAAGATTATATCGCAGACACAGAACAATTTCCAGTCTTCCTCCGCAACTTACGCGTAAGTAATGTACTAATGTTATTCATGGTCATTACTGCATATGTTTTTGCTGACAGAAGACACAAGATTTCATTCTTTTAAATAGGCGAGGACCAAACTGGATTGTGAAGATGAGCAAGGGTTGGTTGCACTTTTCAAGCACTCGTTGATGAAGTATCGTTCCTACCTGAGGCAAGCGCACTTCGATGGCAAGCCTCTAAATGAAATTTCTATAAAGTCTCCGGTGCTACATTTATCTGACGGTGACTGGAATAATCTTGTTACACATTGGTCTCGGCTGCAGCATAAGGTACTATCTATGATATCACATCACAATTTGAACTACATTTCTGCATTTGCCTTAACGTCTCACTTGTATGAAAACTGTTAGCAGACGAACATTCGTTCTCAAGGGACCACAGAATCTCGCAACTATACTGCACACTGCATTGCTCTTGTGAGTACCTCTTGCCCTGTATGACCATACTTACTTTCATAGCTGTTTGATTATGCAGCATCACTGCACATGTTAGCCTTGTTATCGTCCATTTGGTGGACATTATAAGATCCGTATGGACTCTTACATAAATTTAGAATCAACCCAATGCTTTTGAAGAGGTTTAGCTCTGCACTCCTCTTGTAAGGACTGTACGTCGTCTATCACTGTACTTACATTAACAGCTACTCCCTCCGTCCCATAATATAAGAACGTTTTGTACAGTACACCAGTGTTCAAAACACTCTTGTATTATGGGAAGAGGGATTGATTCATTGTGTAGCATTCTGCATCTTATCTCCCTCACCCACCATTTACTAAAAAAGATCAGATCTATATTTAATCTTACCAAAAAGTAGAATACACAGACAATGCCAGTGCAGAAGTGAAGCCCATTGCTCTTGTCAGTACATTTTTTCCTGTAATGCTTGTACTTCCAGGGATTGGTAGTTGATTATGTAGCATCAATCTGCATCTTATCTTCATTATCCTCTATCCCTTCTAGTATTATCATATCTATAATTACTCTCTACAAAATGTGGAGTACAGGCAATGCTTATGAAGAAGATTCTGTGCTGAAATTCTTGAGTTATCCTTCCCTTGACATGGAGAAGGGCATTATAAAGCCGGTGTTAACTGTTAATGTAAGTCAGTCCTTCTAATGCCTTTATCCTCAACTGCTGTTTAATTTGCTCATACTCCCTATCGTTTACTGCTGTTTAGTTTGCTGTTTCTACCAAAATGCATGTTCCCAAGAACCGTAAGTTCTAAGTTTTACTTGTAAAACCAAATTCATTATTCATACCATGCACATTACTCAATGCTCCCTATATGTATGCTTGTTTTTGTGGATCTATAATCCAGTGTGTGGTGAAGCAGCCCACGTTTGCACCTTGTCATCTCCTGTTTTATCTTACTGATGTGGCTAATGATATGAACAACATGCCATGTTCATTAACCAAAATAGATACAATGATTTTCTTTGCCCTTCATCTATGCTTGTTATGTTGACATGGTAATCCAGTAGTGTGGTGAAGCTCCCCGCATTATGAACAATGCCAAATTATGCTATTGATATTTTGAACTTACTCTTTATTTTCTAATTTGAAATTGGATGGAATTGACAGCACAGTTATCATCTTTGTTTATACACGTGCAAAACATGTCATCTCTCTGCTTTGTTTCAGGGTGATATGCCTGATGGCATGCACAAGTCTGCTAAAGGCTGTGCGACAAACCCAACATATATTGCAGCAAAGAAGGCAAAACATCTTGAAGATAGCGAGACAACCCCAAAGTCTTGTCTTGATGCAGTGTTCAAGTTACTTGAGACTAGCAGTCAGACAAGCTCACAGAATTCGTTGTCTGAATCAGTTCGACTTCTTCAGTCCCAAGTTCTAGCGGAAAGGCATTCTGCAACTCAACTTCGACTTGAAGTCCTATCTCTAAGAAAGATTGCGGAGAACACCAATGAGAACCTCATCGCTAAACAGCTACACCTGGAAGCTATGACCGACATGCTAGGCCGGTCTCACAACCTTGCTCAGCAGCTTGCACAGCAGTTCCCGCGCAAGGCTAACCTTTCTTGAACTGTCTTGGAAGTGGTCTCGGTTCAGTATTGTTTTGTTACGCTGCAATGGTGCCCAGTTTTTGTAATCTGCTTCTTTGTTGCGCTTTATGATCACTGGTGGCGAACTTCGATGCCAAGTGGATGTAATATACCATAAATCCTTTATTGTATAGTGTAGGTTTATTCTTAGTTACTATGCCATAATTTTTTGTGTATAGAGTAGGTTTTTTCTTAATTCCTACTAGTTACTGCCATCATTCGCTATCTAAAAAATCAGATGTAGTCGACCGGGCCGAAACATTCGCCTCTAACGGGCCTGGTGTTTAGCCGGCCACAATTGGGCCGGCCTGCATCTTTCTTGGGCCCGAATGATTGGGGCCTTCACACTTTGCACGAGGCCCACAACTTACACCGGCCTATATTTTAGTTGGGCCTTTTGTGGACCCAGCGCTTAGTTTGGCCTAGGTAGCGTTGGGCCATTAACAGGCTGAATATTGTACTGGCCTGTTACAGCCAAGATGAAACCATGGGCCTTTAGCATGCCGAAATGCATATTGGGCCTCAATTTTCACTAGTCGTCGACGGGCCTTCAGCAGGTTGAAATGTAGACCAGGCCTTTTTGGGCCCAGCTTTTTGGGCCCAGTTATATCACGGGTAGTTACCAGGCCGAAACATATCTCAGGCCTTAGTTGGCCCACTGATATCATGGGCCTTTAAGAGGCTGAAAGCTTAGTACAAACATCAACGGGCTGAATTATGCGACAGGCCTTTAACAGGCCCAAAGTCATGTTGGGCTTAACCGTTGCCACCTTTATCACGGGCCGTTAGTGGGCCCGAGGTCCCGTCGCACCATATATGGCCCATGGGCAGCATGGGCCATTCCCAGGCCGAAAGTCACACCGGGCTGAAATGGGCCCATGTCTACATCGGGCCTCTAACAGGCCGAAAGTCACTGGGCTGTAATTGGGCCCAAATATTCGGCGAATAATTAACGGGCCAGATCTGGCTTCGGGCCGTAAATGGGCCTTTATTAAGCAGGCCGTTATTGGGCTGGCCCACTAGTACCTGAGTAAGTACTACGGGCCTTTGACTGGGCCGGCCTTTTTAACATATATGGGCCTCTGTTGGGCCGTGCCACGTGTCGACGTATCATAGGCGCTTTGGGTCCAATGAGTGGATGACATCTGTCCCAACGGTGAGCCGACACGTGTTTCCTCCAGCCAATGATGATTTTACACGTGGAAAATCCCCATTGGTCGGGGCTGTTAACGGGTTATCAGATCCAAAACCGGACCCGATAGCTTAACGGTGTTCCGTTACGTTGGATGCCACGTGTCGGTCACCCTTGACGAAAGCACTTCTGTGACGCACGATTTATCGTCATGGAAGTGGACACTTCCGTGATGATAATTTTGGTAATGTCATGGAACACTTCTACGACAGCACAGGTATGACTATCTTGATTCTGTCATAAAATTGTCACGGATGTACATGCATGACAAAAAACGCGACCTACTGTGACAAACACGTATCATCACGAAAGTGTATTTTTTTTGTAGTGATTACAAGTGGAGTCCTGGTCTTGCTTCCTTTGTAAGCGAATATTCCTTATGCTTTCCTCTTAAGCCGGCCCACCGGACACGCACTTTGAGCCGGTCTTCTCATAAGCCGCCTTCTGGGCCTTGGGCCTTGTTATTCATCTAACCCGCCCTCCGGGTCACCAGTGATTTACCGGTCTCAGGCGGATCACCAGTGAGTCGCCAAACTTCAGCCGGGTCATGCATCAGCCGGGTCATACCACAGGGTATATCCCCGACAAGTACCCAAAATATTTAAAATTAGAGGATGATACAGCCCACCTTTCCGATATTTTGATTGTGTGTGGTTCAGTTGTTGCTTCAGAGGATCGTGAACCACACGTGAATGATAGTAAGTGCGACCGGGAGGCGTGGAGCATTAACTTCGAGTTGACTCCTTGGAGCGTTAAATTTTCTTCAGTATTAGCTTTGCCTTACTAGTAGTATTTTTCTTCACTAGTAGTACACTAAATAAAGAGTTCCGTTTCGTGCATAATTTAAAACGATTTTTATGGAGAGAAAAAGAAAATCACTCCAACTATATAAGCTGCAGCCTCAGCGCTTGTTTTTTAGGGTTTGCTCTCTTCACACTCTCTCTCCACTATATATATACACGCTAGAGCCTCGGCGTGTAGCGACCCGACCCGAATGGATCGAAGTCACTATGCGTAAGTGTCATCCCTGGATCGGTATGCTGACACACACAGTACTCAAGGATTTATAACAGAGTTCAATCACACACTTATTACATCGAGGTCCTCGTAAAGAGTATTTATTACAATAATATGGCTGAAGGCCATCTAAATAAAATAACAATGGAAGCTTCGAAGTTAAATGAGTCCATCCACTCCATGGCAAAACTGAGTGCAGAACAACGACCTATTGCACCTTACTCTCCGTCTGAAAAATCTGCAACATGAAATGTTGCATCCACAAAGGGTCAATACATTGAACGTATTGGCAAGTCACACCCAAAGTATGGAAAAAGATCTATCATCTACATGCAAGGATATAAGGGGATAGCTCTAAGTTTTATTTTGCATAAACCAATTTTGTCCTACTTCTACTCACTAGCCAAATTTTATTCCTTTACATTTTTATTAACCTATTGTTAAATTGGACCGCCTCCAACTTAACTCACCTATGAGAGCCTCCGAGGATCATAGGTTCCCAAATTGTTATTTCCATGAGAGCCCCCGGGGATCATTGTTTAATTAAACCCACATCTCATTAATTATTTGGGATGAGAAGATCTTCCAGAGGTTTCAAGTCTAGTTGCTCAAAGTTATCCGTAATCGGGGACACGGCTAATCATGATTAGTTTGTACACTCTGCAGAGGTTTGCGCACTTTTCCCCACAAGACTCGATCTCCTCCATTGAATTTCTCGCACTTCCTGATGTTTGAGAACCGGATGATCGAGACATAGTCTTTCCGAAGAGGTCCCCTTAACCGATAGATAGGCCGGTGCACCTATAATTCCACTACATCTGCTAGCCTATCATGGAAAGGATTCCCACAACTTACTCAACTACGCCAGAGCCCATAATGGCTTGTGGCTGCACACGGAAGCTACTTGATATGAAACATGTCCAGCCTTTTTGAACCTGGGCGGCATTCCCCACCTTTTCCTAAGTAATGCAGAGCCTCCGAGGAAATACAATACTTGTCGACTAGTCCTGATAAACCTTTCCGCCCAGATGATTGATTAATTGGTATTGCAGAGCCTCCGAGGAAATACAATACATGTAAGTTATTAATGTAGTCATTGCTTAAGTTCTCTCGCAATTTTCATGAATCACACGATACCCAATCCACGTCTACCATAGCATGGCTAAGCAATAACTACACTATAACGATTCCCAAAGTGGCGGCAAAGACTATCAGGATCAGGCTAAACATAGGGCTATCCTATCTGGGTTTAACACAGCATAGTAGTCCTACACATGCATACTACTGTGTTGATAGAGGGCACTACATGCATAATAAAAACATAGGATTGGTATGATCAAAAGTGCAAACTTGCCTGTTAAAGTTGACAAAGTACTCCGCACTCAAAGTCCTGACAATTCTACTCTTGGCACTTCGGACAATCTAGCGTGAGCAAGCAATAACATACATAAGCACTCATGCACAAGATTCAAAGAAAAGATCTCGAAAAACTTCGAAAACAGGCAAATAACTCTTGCGAACAGAAAACAATTTTCAAAAGTATTAAAATTATGTGGATTAATTCTTAACAGAAAGTTTAGATCAAGAGCTTCGATTTGCAAAAAGAATCAACTAAATGGGAGTTACGAAACTCAAGTTATGATCAACAGAAGTTCAAATTCAAATCCGTTTGACTTCAAATTTTAAAACTTTCAAAAATACTATTAAGTTGGTTATCTGGATATGTGAGATCATATTGAAGATTTCGGCGTTGGTTTCATCGAATTTGGGCAAACGAGTAAAAAGTTGTGATGGTTTGAAAACCAGGGGCTAATCTGTAAAAAAACTAATTGCATCTAGGTCCCTGGCCACGTGACAGAAAAACTAACAGACGAACGTCCACTACAGAAACCTATTAGATGAAAGCGTTCGCTACAGAGGCTTAAACAACGAATGTTTGCTAATTAGAAGATAACGGTTCGAGAAAAAAAATACAGATCGATCTAATCCTAGCCGTAGAAGGAGAATCAGAAGAGTGAGGGGAGAGGCGGGGTTACCGCGGCGGTGGAAGTCGCCGGCGACGAAGAAGACGACAGCGGCAGCTCGGCTTCGAGCGGGGAGGCGAATCCGGCAGTCAGCAACGGCGGAGGAGTGGCTAGCGAGGTGCGGCTCGGCGAGGCGAAGATGACGGAGGAGTCGGTGGTGGTCGAGGGCGGCGGCTTCGCGAGCTGTCGGTGGAGCGGATCTCGTCGGAGCTTGGACTCTAGCGAGTTCGTGCGGGCGCTGTGGTGGACTTCGGGCGTTGTGGATTTGATGAGAAAGGGGCCCGGGGTCGAGGCTTATAAAGAGGGGCTGCGTGGGGAAGGGGCAAGGCGAGAGGAAGCGTCCGGTCGGGCATGGCGGCGGTCGGCGACGTGTGCGGGAGATGGACTCCGGCTCGGCTTGGGGGAGAAGGACCCGTAGGTGGGCCCACCTGTCGGCGACAGCGGCAGCGACGATTCGGGCGAGCGGGTGCGGGCGAGCGGGCTGGTCTGGCCTGGCTCGGTGGGCTGGCTGGCCCAGTTCGGCTGCCTCCTTCTCTTTTTTTAAACGGTTTTCTGTTTTTCTTATTTACAGAAACGTCGGACCATCGAAAACAGAAATAAATAGAAACCTAACAATACCAGAAAAATTCACATAATTCCCTCCTAAATATATGGGCTTAGGTGAACATTTTTTTGGACCTAAATGCAAATTTTGAAAACAACATTATAGTACTAATAAACTCCGCAAAAAAATAATCTTGCAAATAAAGTCAAATAAAATATTCCAAAATTCAATTTCCAATATTTCTTTACTCTTTTTGAAGAAGTCCTTTTATCTTCTCTCTTTATTTTATTTATTTGAAATAATTGGAAAAGAATTTTGAATAAATCAATTTGATCCAATTTTCCAAATTTTGAAAATTCAAAAAATGGATTTTGGGAAACCTCCAACTCTCTGAATTGGTCCTTGAGTTGCTTAAGGTTTCTAGGATCAAAATGCAAATAAACAAATGGGCAAAATGCATAAATCATGGATGCATATGAATGATCTAAATAATAACATCCAAATTGAAAATTGGGATGTTGCACGGCGCTTGTAGTTGCTCTCTACACACTCTCTCACCCTATGCAGATAAACAAGACTGCATTGGCCTCTCCTCTCTTTCTCTCCCCTCGCACTGCTGGTCAAAGAGCCGGCAGGATCCTGTCCTTCGGTGAAGGCAAGGAGGCTTAACGTTGTCGCCGTCGGCGAGGGAGGGAATCCACTGTCGGCGCCGCTGTTCTCTTTCACTCAGCGGCGCCGCGGGAGGGCCTCCGACCCCTTCTTCCTCGCCATCGTACATAGTGTGGGCAGATCGGCCTCCGGCCGCCCACCGAGCCACACCCCGAGAACTGTAAGGTATAATTTTCTTAATCTACAGGCATTGCTCTAGCTGCATGTGGAATCTTTTCGCTTTTGCACTTGAATCTAGGTGTTGGATCAAACAGGAAAGTAGTGTGGACAATTGTATAGCATGAATCTAGGACATGGTTCAAAGAGGAAAGGAAGGGGGAAAGTAGTATAGACTGGCTATCCAACACCGATGTTGGTCGAAAAGGGAAAACAATGACAAACGCAGTACACACGTCTGTAAGGAACTGATATTTCTGTGGGTGGGGGACAAGGCTGTATAGTTTGAGCAGGACTAGATTTGCTGCCCTCATATAGGGAAAGGTGTCTAAAGATAACAAAAATGGGACCAACACAATATGCTCCTTGGTTGTTTGTTGCAACAGACTGTGCATCGCCCCTTTATACATCGATAGATGCACATGGTGCTTGTGCGTGCACAATCCCATACAACTCTTTAGCTGTTGTTAATCTAATAATGCCGCTGGAAAATTGAAGCAATGCCACAGTTAAAACAAAATTACATGTTTAACAAATTTTATTGTTAATATCATCTTTCTGTTAATATGAATCAATGCCACTGTTTGTGAAATGGTAATGTCTTGCTGTCTTTCCTATTTAGATAAGTTAGATGCTTCTTTTTGTGGGCTTCTGTGCCATCCACCATTATTGACCAGTAATTGTTTCCTTTGCACCTCTATGTAAGCAGGGTTATCTACTTCACCTCGTTGCTATTACGACCTTTTGGTGCACCGCACAAAACACTTTTGTTTTAGGAGTGTTTTGTGCAGTTCAACCAAAATTTCACACTGACAACGTTGCCTGATTGCTTGATCTTAGTGGAACTGCATAAGAGGATATCTGACTTCCTATCCGTGTTGGCAAATTTGTTTCAAATCTTCTTCTTGTTAGTTGTTTGAATTCTGCATCATGAGAGGTCAGTACTGGCCTTCTTTCACATGATTGGGCAGTGTGCTTTCATATGTTGTGCTACTTATACGGTAATGTTGCTTGATTTTAGTAAACTGCACAAATGAAGACCAGACTTCCAATCTGTATCTGCACCGCAATATCCCATTGAGGTAAGATAATGATATTTCACAACTGTTGCCCTATATTTTGCTACTGTCATCAGAAAATTAATGACGTTGTTTAGTGCTATACTTGTGCTCCCTAATTGACATGCCAAATCTTACATTGAAGGTGAAGCTTGTCTGTTATTGAACCAAGTGATGAAGGGGAAGAACAAGCGGAAGAAAAACAAAAATCAACTCCCGGTGCTGTAATGAAGCACTGGAACTGTGATGACACAAGTAATGATATAATTTTGCATCTTAATTTATTGCTATGGCTGGGACGAGCAATTGTTTTGCCACTGATTTGATGCCACTCTTAATGTAATATGTACTTATCTCTACTTGTGCAAACAGGGATCTTGTTTGAAGATAACATATATTTTAGTGGAACTGCACAAGAAGATGTTGGAAACATTAAACTAATCGAGGAGTATATAGTAAGCATGGCAACCATAGTAGATAATAACGGATGGTTCTCGAGAAGTGCTTCATCTGTATGCTCTACACATTAAGCCTCCTGACAAAGGTTGGTACCTGCCCATGGATTTCATCCATATGATTGAGCTTTGCCATCTCTATTGGTGGTTGCTACTGTTTAGCTATTGTCATGAGAAAGTGGTATTGTCCTCGAGAAGTGCTTCATCTGTGTTGTTTTAAATATTTCCTTTCCTTTTTTTCAAGCAAAAAGGGATGCTAGCATTTAGTTGTTCTCTTGTCTTTGCACAACAAGATCATCCTCTTCATATCAGAAGGAAGCAGTTGAAGATTGGTTACATTACTGCCCACAAGAACAAACTAACTTTAGCTCAGAAGGACTCACAAATCTCCATCTTTGTTGTTGTGATGACCAATACAATGTTGTTTTAGGATTCTTTCTGGTGAGTTCCATTTTTTTAAATGTGTGCTCTGCATGGATCATGTAGGTTGCCTGTTTTAACTGTCAATTCATAGTACAGTTTGCTTTACACTAATCACTTTTTTGTATTTGTGCAAATAGGGATGCTCAGCTTGATTTCAATGGGAACTGCAGAAAATGTTCTGATGGTTCGTGCCCTCCATTATACTTCATCATGCACAATACATCGAATGTTCTCAAATCATTCATTTCCACCTCCAGACACAAAATTAGCTACAAGAAAGGAGGTGCAGATGTTCAAGGCGTTGCAACATATAAAGGCGAAATCATACAAGCTACGCGCGAAGTTGGTTGATTTTAGTGGAACTGCACACAAAAAACAGCTGGTTTATTTAGCATGAGGTGACATTTCAATGTCTAAACTGATGGAAAATCCCGCCCTTCCACAATCGCAGGCATTTGATATTTTGGAATGTGAAAAACTTGTGAAAGTTTGCTCATTGATGTACGCAAAGACATGCATTTGATATTTTGGAATGGGACAACCTTGTCAAACTTTACTCATTGATGTTAGCAAGAAGACATGCGTTTGATATTTTCGAATGGGACGCCCTTTGCTGTCAGTAGCATCGATCGATTTTTCTTTATTCTTTAGTTGTGAAGTAAATATTGGCTCTGACATGTGAATCACAGAGATGCATAATTATCGATTGTTTTGAATGTTCTCTATGAATTGCCAGACCTGTGAGTTTGATTGCAATGTACAGGCATGCTAAAAAGCTGCTCAAACTTTTTGTACGTGTGAAACTGCTGAAAACGACGTGATCACCGTGCGTCCTGGGAATAATGCTAGTACGTATTGTTTTGCATGTTCATCCAATGCCAGTGATACAAGAATTCGAACTAATCGAACTAAATTCGTTCATAGACGGTTGTAGTCATATAAACATGCCGGATTTCATTACATTTCATACATTCTTCAACTAAAAAGGGGTGCGCTGGACGTGTAATTGAAAGTTCTAGTTATCAACTAGAGGGGGGTGAATAGGCGATTTTTATCAAAGTCTTCAAAACACGAGGTCTTTGAAGACACACAACAATATGAATCTATATGATATGCAACGGAAGATGAACTACACTAGACAAGCCATAGTCAAGTAAGCAATTCAATGAAAGCACGAAGACTAATAGCAGCTAGGTAGTAAAGATCGGAATGGAAGATAGTATGAAGCCAAACAGTAATAGTCTTCGTTCAGTGAAGTCAAACAGATCAGGCAAGCAAGCAATGACTTCATGAAGACAAACTGAAATGTAAAGGAGATGGGGGATATAACTAGTAGCTTGGTGAAGACAAGGATTTGGTAGACCAGTTCCAGTTGTTGTGACAGCTGTACATCTGGTTAGGGAGGCTAAGATTGAACTCAAAAGACCGTGTCTTCACCTTATTCCCCTTGAGCTAAAGACACCAAGTCCTCTCCCAATCACTCTGGTAAGTCTTCAAGGTAGACTTCCAAACCTTCACAGACTCCGTTCACTCGCGATCCACAATGACTCTTGGATCCTCAGAACGTGATGCCTAACCGACTGGAGGATGCACAGTCCTCAAGTGTAACAAGTCTTCAGGTCACGCGGACATAAAGACTTCAGTGATGCCTAACACTCTTTGGCTCTAGGTGTTTTGGGCTTTGTCCTCGCAAGGATCTCTCTCTCAAAGGCTTCGAAGGTGGGTTGCTCTTAAATGACAAAAGCCGTGCACTAACTCTGAGAAGCCACCAATTTATGGTGTAGGGGGTGAGTTATTTATAGCCAGGAGGCAACCCGACATGATTGTACGAAATGACCCTGGATCGCTAAGGAACCGACACGTGTCCAACGGTCGGATTTCAAACACACGCAACAGCTTTAGCTTGGGCCACGAGCAAAGCTGGCTCATCCAACTCTGGATAAGATGTGCTCTCATAGTCTTCGCTCGAAGACATAGGATTTGGGTTGAGCATCACATTAGTCATTTGACTTTGTTCACTTGGACCCAACTTAATAGTTCGGTGGTTCCTATGACTCAATAAAGAAGAAAAGGAAACTACGAAAGAAACTGTGTCTTTGCACTCCGTAGTCTTCAGGTGAATGTCTTCACACGTCATTATCTTCAACGCGAATGTGTTCACGAACCACCATTGTCTTCAATATCTTCATACATTTTTAGGGGTCATCTCTGGTAGGTAAACTGAATCTTATGAGGGACTACTACCTGTGTTATCCTGCAATTCTCACAAACACATTAGTCCATCAACCATGTTTGTCGTCAATACTCCAAAACCAACTAGGGGTGGCACTAGATGCACTTACAATATCCTCCTTTTTGGTGATTGATGACAAACTGGTTGAAGTTTCAATGGGGATAGAAGTATGTGAAAGTTAAAGTACATGGGCATGGGCTTCATAGGTTGAAAGAGGCTCCCCCAGAAGATGTGCATATAAATATTTTGCCTTTGAATGCAAATGCACATGGCAGGTTTTGCTTTGTGGAGATCCTTTTCAACACATGAAGACAATTCATCGTGCATGTACAAAAGTAATGAAGATAATGAGATGCACAATGAGAAATGGGCGTCTGCATAATGAGTTCATGTGGGATTTATCATCGCATCAAACGGTAGCAGAAAAAATGGCAGACGACCATCAAGTTTTAAGTGTTACAACTCAAAAAAAATAACAGTTCAAGAATGAGAGTGGTAAAGACTTAGCAAAAAATAAGCACCCGATCCATATGGACCCGCTTGAAGACTATCAACTCATATGCTTCTCCCCCTTATGTCAGGAATGACCAAAAAGGTTTATAGACATAGAGTGTCTACTCGTTCCCAGGTGGTGTTGCTGAAGATGTTGGGGCAGCCGGGTCGACGTTGGAGTTGGGCGGTGCAGAGGGGCCTGATGCAGAATCTTGGTGCAGTGAAGCCATCGCTCATGAAGTGGCGTCATCCTCTTCATCAATGACTCTGGCAACAACAGTTGGAGCTGAAGATGAATACTCTAAATCTTCAAGGGAAGGAGTTGGATGCCAACTTGCTGATTGTGGAGGCCTGGAGTCAAACTTGAAGCACTCAGTGAAGCTATCTGCTTGAAGATCGTCTTCAGAACAAAGCATTGTGAGGCCCTTCAAGGAACGATGACAGGCTTCATGTGCAACAAAAGAGTTCTTGGTTCCAAGGTTGCGAATACGATTGACATCAACGAGAAGACACCGCATCTGGCGCTTCAGCCAGTCATGATGCCTATCCCGCTTTTGATGAAGTGATACAAGAAGCTCTCTATCATTTAGGACACAAGCACGCTTCTGAGGCCTTTGAGCTACCGTGCTGGTTGTTACATCAGTGTTGGCACGATGCGGCAGATGAAGCTAACCAGCAAGAGGACCAGCAGGTGCAGGAGGATTAGGCACATGAACGCCTTCAATAGGTTGAGTGAAGCTTTGAAAGGTGGCATTGTCTTCACGTATAGGCTCCTTGGCAGGCTCAGGATAAATAGCTTCATGAGACATGTCCACTTCAGGCAAGAATACAACATGGTTGTGCGCTGAAGCTTGATAGTTGATGGTTGAGTGAAGCTTAATCAGCTGCATAACCCATGGAGCATAAAACTTGAGGCCAAACAGATCAATGCTTGAAGCTGCCAACTGTCGGATGAAGAAGTTTTGAGTATTGAACCCGATGCCATTGATGATGTAGAAGACCAATGTCTTCATAGTGCCTTCAAGCTTGGCGTCAGGAGAATGCCCTTTGATTGTCCATAGAGTACGCCTCAGAATATGATATATAGTGCTGGGCAGGTACTCAAGGTCCTTGACATAGAACTCCTTGGGGTATTCAGCATCAATTTGCAATGGCTTCATCATACTGAGCATCTGGCTCATGTTGGGCTCAGGCTTCTTGAAAATACTCTGCAATTCTTGCTCATAGCGCTGACAACCTGGCTCATACAGATCACCAGGAGTGGGCAGGGAAGTCAGCTCGATGATATCTAGAGCTTTGGCTTCATGATGAACATCACCTGACATCCACTCAAGGACCCATGTCTTCGGATCCCTGTTGTAGCCTGATATGTGAAGTGTGGCAAAGAATTGCAGCAGGAGCTCTTCATTCCAGTGCTCCTTGTCGACGACAAAAGGGAGCAGACCAACTTCACGAAAGCAGTCAAGGGCTTCTTCATGGCATGGCAGCCCAGCAATGGCATCACAGTTAAGACGCTTGTGGGGAAAGATCCTGTCTTGATTGTAGAGAATGCATGAATAGTAGCTCCTTTGCTGGTGGCTCCAGAACCTGTCAGATGAGATCTTTGGCTTCTTGTAAGGGTTCTTGGCCTTGTCAAAGAAATTGTTGTGCTCTTTGAAGCTGAGCACACTGAATGAGCCGTGTGTAGTGACAGCACTTGGAAGCCTTGGCAGCCTGGGCTTTGGCTTCTGTGTCTGAGGCCTTTGCTCCACATGATAGTCATATTGGGGACCAGGAGCAGTGGGTGGTGTCAAGATTGGTCACCGGACAGTAACAAGCTCACCGTGATAGAACGCGCGTTCCATGGTGTGAGGCACAGAGGGAGGAACAGCCACACCCGAGGTGGATGGCTGCGCATTGTCTTCCATGGCATTATTGACTTCGGGCTGCACACTATCTTCAGCCATGACAACGTCAATGGCTTCATCAATGGTGGTGGTGGAAGCCGCATTTGCCTCAACTTCAGTGGCTTCAGGGATTGGAGGGTCTTGCACAAGCACTTCTTCTTGAACAACTGGATCAACGGTAGGGGGGTAACTTCACGATCTTCTTTTTCCTTGTCATCGGCTGATGCAGCCGGAATATCTTCAGCCTCTTTGGCTTCAGAATCATGAGCAGTTATTGAAGGGATGGCTTCAAGAAACACTTGATGTGCTACTAAACGGGTGGTGTGCACATCCTCTTTAGGAATGCTTGACATGGAGACCGAGGGCCTAGGGCCTCTGCGGAGCCCTTCAAAAAGATGGCGACACCTGCGGCGAGGGAGTGGTCTTCTCCATGTCTTCTCGTGTGTCATGAGGAGTCTTAATCACTGGAGTGGTGACTTGAGCTGGTGGAGTGCGAGGAATAACTTCGTGCAACGGGGAGTTGAGGTGTTGCTCTTCCCAGAATGCATCTTGTGTGATTGGCGTCGTGGGAGTGCCAATGCTTATTTGTTCACTGCTCGTAGGAGCAGGCGATGATACCAGGTTGGGCATGATCTGAGGAAGGACTACATCATATTCAACATTGTCTTCGTGACCAATGTCTTCAGCCGCGATGGGGTCAGCAGCTGGAATATCTTCAGACTCATGAGCCTCTGTGGTAGAAGGCTCATGCACGATGAGACGACGCTCATGATTGGTGGAAGTTGGTAGTGCAACTGAAATAGGCTCAACGAGCAATGGTTCTTGGGGAGCAGCACGTTCTTTGTGAGAAGACTTTGAAGAATTTGTCTTCAGCTTCTTCTTGGAGGGAGCAGCATCAGTAGCATCATAATGCTTCCTCTTCTTGCCTTTAGCCTCAGCCAGCTTAGTCTTCTTCTGCTCAGAAGCTGCTAAAGGGACCTTTGGCTTTGAGCCAGTCATACTGGCACGGAAGACAATGCTTGGTCTTTCCTGCCTTGGGGCTTTGAGTTCAGCAGCAGCAGTTTTCTTCGGCTTCTTGGCGGCCATACAGGGGTCAATGCCAGGATGCCCAAGGGCCTTTCTCTTCACAGCCTCATTGTGAGCTGGTACGCATTTCTCGGCACAGTACTTCATGCGCTCATGTGAGCCTTTGGCTTCATCACATTTCTTTTGGAACTCAGCCTTGAGGTCAATCATCATTTGTGTGAAGTTCTGAACATCAATGACACTGAGCTTGGCCATATGCTTCTTGAACAGAGCCTTCTCATGATCTATTTTGTTCTTCAGCTCAACAATTTTCTGAGCAATAGCAAGTTCCTTAGCTATGCAGCCCTAAAATGTGACACTAATGTCAATGGGCAGCTGCAGATCATCAACGGTGAGAGTAGTATCTTCAAACCATTCATCGATGAAATTGTTGAGAATATCAGCATCAAAGAGAGGCAAATCTTTGAAGATTTCGGCCTCCTGTTTGCTCTTGATAAGCATTTCCAGAGCATCATCAGCAAGATCTTCATCACTGGATAGATCTATAGTATTCTCTTCATTGCGTAGAATGCTAGCTGGAGTGAGGTCATGCCCAGAAATCTTCTTTGGCTTCTTGGACTTCTTGGAGACGCGAGACATGTCCTCAGACTGCACACTGGATTCAGGAGGTGCAGACAGCACTGGCTTCACACTTGAAGCCTTTGGAGCAGCAGAAGATTTTGAAGCCTTAGACTTTTTCTTTACCTTCAGGGGCTTTGGAACATCCTCGTGTTCCTCTTCACCAGCAGCTTCTTCAACAGTGGCCCATTGTGCAGTGATGTGGGAGAGAAGCCCATCAAAGCTATTGAACGGACCAATGATATTCTGATCAGCTTCACGACTTCCATCTGGCCTTGGAGCTACTGGACCAGGGTTGAAGTCAATCCCCAGGTCCTTCTTGGTCTGGACTGCTGAAGCCCTTGCAGATTGGAGGTTCTATTCAAACAGTTCATCTTCTCGACACCATCGGAGACTGGATGGGTCGGCATCTTCAGGCTGAAGTCCTCTAACCATGCAAGGATAGAAGCCTTTGGCAACGGCTTCAGCCTTCGTCTTGGGGTGCAACTTCCTATACACAATATCGGCCCATGGTGGCCTCACAACATTCTTCTTTGCATACTCGGTGTAACAAAGTGATATTGAAACCATTCCTGCCCAATATCTTCGAATCCATTGGACTCGGGTTTTGCGTTCACCATAGGTTTCCTCTGGGTCAGGCTTGTATTGCTCATATAGATCTGGTGGCAGGTCCAAAGCAGTGTTGTCCCGGCGCTGCTTGCCACCCTTCTTTGCAGATTTTCTGCCAACCATTGGCTTCAGAATAAATGGCTTCACACTTGAGTTTGGCTTCAATCTACTTGTCAGACAAGAGCTGGCTTCAGGTGATTCAATATGATGCTGTAAAAACTCTGCAAATGAATGTAGACTATGAGAACCAAGGGACTCTCCTACGGACATGTACCTGTGACAGCATTAGAGATGCGAGGGAAGGGGAAGAGGTCATATGCATTCTCAGAAGATTTTGAAGATAAATCAGTTTGAAGACATTGACCTCATAGTGCGAAGATATTCACTTATCGATGTGAGTTGGTTCCAGATTTGAACGAATCCATGAATAAGTACAAGTGAGGAATCTAACTAGTTGTGAAGCATAAGTGAACATACTTGCAAGTTATGAGATTCATAAAAGGAAAGATTCAGATTTGGAAGTGTAGAAACAACTTTTGTAAGATCTGGACAATTCAACGGATCAAATAAATGGTAAAAAGGGAGTTCTTATTTACCGCACGATGAACTACTAGACGAGAAGTAGAGAGGCCGAGCAGTCCAATCTCCCGCACCCTAACTTGGCGGCGGAAGACACCTACGGCGGCGGCAGAAGGAAGAAGTCTGCAGCCGGCGTGAAGACGACGTCAGAGAGGTCACGGCAACGAAGCACTTCCTCTCCGGCGATGACGGATGCTAGCGGTGGCGCTAGGGTTTGAGCGAGAAGACGAGGGGGAGAAGAGATGATTACCATAGGGGGTGAAGTATTTATATGGAGAGGGGACGGCGCGGTGCAATTACTCAGGTGCCCCTGGCGGTTCACATCTAAAGGACACATGGCAGGCATGCAACTTATTGAAGGTTGAGCCACGACCCCACACGCGCCTGGTTTGTCGGGTGGTCGTTCCGGCTTCTTCGGTATTTAGGAAAAAAGGATAGGAATATTAAAAGCAGTTTTAAATGTGTGTCTCTGTATCTTCAGCTGACAAGGACACAGTGAAGACATTCGACACGTGTCAACAGAATGCATATGAAGAGATAGAGAATTTGAGGGATAAGCACAGAAGGGATTAGGGCCCGATCACATTCACTTAGTGTAGAAGATAGCAACTTGAAGACATAGCTATAAGTGAATGTTGTAGAGGACGAAACACACACACACACACACACACACACACATATAGGGTGGGTCTATTCTAATAACACCCCTTAAGACCTTATTCTGATAACACTAGGCTTATTCTGATAACACCCGCCGAAATGAAAAACACGTCGCGAACTCCATCGAACTGCTACCAAAAAAATCCCCACCTGACCACCCCACCCCACCCCTAACCACCTCCCACCACTCGGCGGTGTAGCTCCCTCGTGCCCACCGCTCACCTCGCGCATGATTCCCCTCCCCCTCCCGACCTTCTTCTTCGTGGCCTCCACCACCCACCAACCTCCAAATCCTGAGGAGCCACCTGCACTACCCTCTCGCCCGGAACCCACCTCCTATCCCTCCCTTGAAGCGACTCTAGCCGGCAACCTCCCCCCAGGTCGCGCGCCACCGCGCCTCCCACCCGCGGCGCCCCTCTTCCTTCTCCTGCGCCGCCGTTCGACGCGACGACTAGCTCCCCGCGCCACCATGCCCTACACCACCGGATCCAGGCCCTCCTCCACCGAATCCAGGCCCTCCACCACCGGATCGGCCATCTTCCGGATCCGCAAGCCCGCGTCCATTCTCCGACGAGCCCGGCCACCCGTGCAACCCCACCTCCACCACCATCGTCTGGAGCGAGCAGGTGCCGGGATACGACGAGATCCGATGAGCCCGTCCTCGCACTGGTCGCCCTCCCCGTGGACACCCCTCCCGGCGACGAGTTGCACCTCCGTGGCGGCCGGCAGCGAGTGGCACACCGTCCATCACCAACCCCCCCATGTAGTGTGCAAACTGCTGCACTTCAGTCCACACCTCTGCCCCCGTCGCTGGGAGGTCGACGGCTCAAGCTCTACCTTTGCGCGAGGATCTCGGCGACCATCCAGCCACCCCCCGAGGCGCTCGTCTTGTCGAAAAACCAGAGTCGATGATGCCCAGATGCGGGCTGTTGCCGGCGTGCGTGCAGTCCAGCATTTGATTTTTTTTCTTTGTGTTTTTGAGGTGGTCGCGGTTCCTGGGGCATGGGCGTGCAATGCGGCGCCCATGTGTGTGCAGTCCGCGGAGATGGGGTGCAGAACGATGACGTTTGTTTGGTGTCTATTTTTCTCACAGTTGACATTTTTTCGTATTTCAGATTTTCGTTGCAGTCCCATGGGCGCACAGGTGCAGTGCTGTGGGGGTAGTGCGTCGGCGACCGGCTTGCATTTCACGGACAAAATTGTGGATTTATTTTTGAAGTCCCTCGTCATTGTAATTTGTATGTATTTGTACTATGGCTTATAAAGAGCAGCATTGCAGCCCCGTCTCATAGCCCATAGACGCACCAATCACAACTCTCCCAAAAACGTGCACTAAAGAAAGGAAACAATACTTTTTTGAAATGCAGCTCACTTGCTTGATCGCCACTGTGATCTTCTTTTTCCTAGAGGTTCACTATGTTGCCAAAGTGCAATTTTTGTTGGAAAAAGGTTGATTTTTTATGCAGCTCACTCTGTTGTTGTGTGCAGCAGAAAAAAAAGTTGGAAGAAATATTAATGCGGTACACTTGCAGGTTAATTTTTTTATGCAGCTCACTCTGTTGTTGTGTGCAGCAGAAAAAAAGTTGGAAGAAATATTAATGCAGTACACTTGCAGGTTGATTTTTTATGCAGCTCACTCTGTTGTTGTGTGCGGCAGAAAAAAGTTGGAAGAAATATTAATGCAGTACACTTGCCTCGTCTCAGTAGTCAGGTAGCATTCATAAAAAATGAGAAGAAGAAAAATAGTGCAGTTCACTAACCTCAACCGTGCATACTTACAAAAGCATTTTGCAAAAAAAAATGCAGTACGCTAGCCTCGATAATTCAGTTTGAACGTACTTATAAAAAAGTAGTTTGAAAGCGACAAAAACCCCATTCAGTCCACTTTGATTTGTGTAGCCGCTCACTTTCCCCCTGATTTGCACTGCACTCATCCCATGAGGTACCATGTGTTTTGTGTTTCATAAAAAAATAGAAAAAGGACGGAAGAAATCATGAAGTTCACTTACCCGTCTGATGCAGTGCATTTTCCCATATGAAGCAGTGCGGTCGGCCGTATGATGTTGTTCATCCCGTAAGTGCAAAAAAATTGTTACGAAAGCGAGAAAAGTAATGCGGTTCACTTCTTGATAGTGTTGTGGTTCATCTACACCCGATGTGAAGTGCACTCTACTTTCTCGTCCTTGAAAAAAATTATGTTTGAATAAAAGAAACCATGCAGTTCTCTTACCCGTCTGATGCGGTGCGGTTTTCAGTCGGATGAAGTACGCACGTCGATTTGGGTGTCACAAAAAACAGAGTGTCCGCATTTCGGTAAATTCGAAATTTCTGTTAAACCGTAAAGAACTAGAGAGAGTGTTCTACATGAAAAAGTCGCGCCTCGTCGATATCTTTCGAACGACATATTATTTGAATCATTCCGACAAGCGGTTTGTAAAAATTTCGCGAAAAACGGCCGCTACCACTCGTCGTTTGCAGCACGATTTTCAAAATTAACTTAAAACTGTAAAGAATCTCAAAAATATTCCACGATTTAGTAAATTTGAAACTGCTCTTAAACCGTAACGAATTAGATAAAATAATAGATATGAAAAAGATGCGTCTCGATGATATTTTTCCAACGGTGTATCATTTGCTTCATTCCGACAAGCGGTTTAGAAAAAAAACCAAAAAACGTTCGCTAGCACTCGTTATGGGCCGCACCATTTTTAAAACTGCTCTTAAACTGTGAGGAATTTCAAAAGGTGTTCAACATAGCGAAGTAGCGCCTAATCCATAGATTTTGAATGATATATTACACGCCTTGTTCCGACAAATGGTTAAAAACTAGAGCAAAAAAGGTACCGAAAAACACAGCGTGCAGTTTTTTGCGACGGGAAGTTCATTCGCGTGAGTACTGCAGCACACTTGGTTCAAACAATGACGTGCACTTGCGTTGAGCATGCAGTGCGGAAGTGTTATCAGAATAGTTATTCTGCTAATATTAGCAGAATATATATCGGTGAAGACAAAATCAACATTGCAAAGATAAACTTTGAAGTCAAACCAATGTTGAAGATAAACCAATTATGAAGATAAAGCAAATCAAGACGCCAAATGAAAATCTTCAGAAGAGGTTGGTGGTGGCGTTACCCACCGTATAGAAAATATTAGACCCAGACACAACACACAATTATTGTGGCGCTCCGAAGTCAAATTCCACATTAATGTATTCACACTCAGAGGGTAAGTCTTCATGAATTGAAGATATATGTTACTTCGTGTGTTGCACACCTAAGTCATCGATATGCATAAGCGTTAGGATGCATGTCGATTCATAGGATATTCGAGGATTCTAAGATATTTAGCTCACACCGCAGCTTACAAAACCTTTTCTCATCCAAGGGCTTCGTGAAGATATCTGCCAATTTCTCTTCAGTGTTGACATGAATGATATCAATGTCTTCCTTCATAACATGATTTGTGAGAAAGTGATGACGAATCTGAATGTGCTTTGTCTTTGAGTGCTGAACTGGATTGTTCGCAATCTTGATGGCGCTTTCATTGTCGCAGTAGAGGGGCACATGATTCATGTTGATGCCATAATCCTTGAGGGTTTGCTTCATCCAGAGAAGCTGAGCGCATCAAGATCCAACAGCAATGTATTCAGATTCAGAAGTGGAGAGTGATACACAGTTCTTCTTCTTTGAAGACCAACAGACAAGAGATCGTCCAAGAAAGTGACATGTGCCTGATGTGGACTTGTGATCAACATTGTCACCAGCATAATAAGCATCTGAGAATCCAACTAGATCATACTCCGAGCCCTTTGGATACCATAATCCTAGTGTTGGGGTGTGAGCCAAATATCAAAGTATTTACTTCACCGCGAGGTGATGCGATTCCTTTGGTGCTGCTTGGAATCGGGCACACATACAAACACTAAGCATTATATCTGGCCTAGGTGCAAAGTACAATAAAGAACCAATCATGGAGCGGTATACCTTTTGATCGAACTCTTTACCATTGTCACCGAGGCCTAATTGGCCTTTGGTTGGCATTGGCATCGTGTACCCTTTGCAGTCTTGCATTCCAAGCTTCTTCAGGCAATCTTTGAGGTATTTTTCTTGTGCTATGAAGATGCCATTTCTCTGTTGACGGATTTCAGGACCAAGAAAGAATTTCAGCTCTCCCATCATGGACATCTGATATTGCTCTTGCATCATATGCCCAAACTCATCACTGTATCTCTTATTTGTGCAGTTGAAGATAATGTCATCCACATAGATTTTGCATACAAACAACTCTCCATCATATGTCTTCATGAAGAGAGTAGGTTCTAGAGAACCAGGTTTGAAGCCTTTGCTCTTCAGGAAGTCTTTGAGTGTATCATACCAAGCGCGAGGAGCTTGTTTGAGGCCATATAGTGCCTTGTTGAGTTTGTAGACCATATCAGGACGCTTTGGATCTTCAAAACCAGGAGGTTGAGCTACATATACTTCTTGTTCAGTTTTGCCGTTGAGGAAGGCACTCTTCACATCCATTTGGTACAGAAGAATGTTGTTGTGGTTAGCATAGGCCAGCAGTATACACATGGCTTCAAGCCTAGCCACGGGAGCAAATGTTTTATCGAAGTGAATTCCTTCCACTTGTGTGTAACCTTGGGCAACGAGACGAGCCTTCTTTCTAACAACTTGACCATGTTCATCTTGCTTATTGCGATAGATCCATTTGGTGCCAATAATATTGTGCTTGCGAGGATCAGGACGTTTGACTAGCTCCCAAACATTGTTCAGCTCAAATTGTTGAAGCTCTTCTAGCATAGCTTAAATCCAATCAGATTCCATGAAGGCTTCATCAACTTTCTTGGATTCAAATATAGATACAAATGCAAAGTGCCCACAAAAGTTTGCTAGTTGTGTTGCTCTTGATCTAGTGAGAGGACCAGATGCATTGATACTATCGATGATCTTCTCAATCTGAACTTCATTGGCCACGCGAGGATGAGCTGGGCGAAGACTTTGCCCTTGTTGATTGCGATCTTCAGGTTCAGCATTGTCTTCATACTGAGCATTGTCTTCATGTTGATTGGGTGCTGAAATGATGATTTTCTCTTCAGCCTGTTCCGTGGTGGGCATGATTTCTCCAATACCCATTAGCTTGAGAGATTCACTAAGAGAAGCTTCATCTAGCACATTTGCCAGGTGCTCTCTTTGCGAGCCATTAGTCTCATCGAACCGCACATCTACAGTTTCAACCACTTTATAGTGAAAGAGGTTGAAGACTCTGTAGGTGTGTGAATCCTTTTCGTAACCAAGCATGAAACCTTCATGTGCTTTCAGTGCAAATTTTGAAGTGTGATGTGGATCCTTGATCCAGCACCTGGCACCGAAGACTTTGAAATAGCTAACACTTTGCTTCTTACCAGTCAGGAGTTCATAGGATGTCTTCTTGAAGAACTTATGAAGATAAACTCTATTGATGATGTGGCAAGCAATATCAATGGCTTCAGGACAGAACTTTCTTGGAGTCTTGTACTCATCAAGCTGTAGCAGCCTGGTTTTTGGCCCTTTTCTTTTTTCCTTTGATTTATTTGGTTTTTGCTCTGTTTTTCGTTTGGGAGTGGTTTTGTGGCCTTGAAACCTGGGAGATCATCATTTCTTCTTCTCCCAAGTGGTTTAACTTCCTCCAACTCATCCCAAGATCATGCCATTTCCATTCTAGCCCAACTCCATAATTCTTTTTTCTTGGGGAAATTTTCCTTTTATATTAAAGGAATAACCTCAAGTGCCCTAGGTTCTGAAGCAACCTATATTTCTGTCACTCCCAAAGTTTCCAGATAATTCTCATACTTTCTTTGGGTCATATGTTGCTCAAATATGCCCAAACTTTCCTGTCCTAGCCCAAGAATAATTCCCCAAAAATTATTATTCATTTTTGTCCAGTGTGGCTTTTGTGAAGGAAGTGCCACCTATCCTTTCTTGATTGCTCCCAAACTTTTTTGGAATGCTACTTCATCCAAATAATTGCCTCATGCAAAAATTCAACTTTATTTGCCTAGCCAACTTCCCTCAGTGAATTTTCAAAGTTTCTGTCAAACAGAAGCCATTGTGAAGGAAGTACTAGCTAGGAGTATCCAAATGAGTTGAACTTTTTCACACTCCTTCATGTGCTCATATTATCACACTCCTCCAAATTTCAGCCCCATCCAATCATCTATGTGAGCACAGGACCAAATCTTTGTTTCTGTCAATATTTCCAGGTTGTGAAGCAAGTACATTTTATATTGCTTCATTTTGGCTCAAAATTTAACAGAGCATTCTCAAAATTAAAGGAATAACCAAATTTGGGATCATTTCATCAAGCCAATAGTTCTCCAAAAAAAATCCAAGTTTCTGGACAGAGGGGATGTGTGTGAAACAAGTACCACTTTGGCTTGTCCATTTGGTATAAAACTTTTACAACATCTCTATATGTCCAAATCATTATGCCTTGACAAATTTTAGATCAAGTTGATACTCCATGTGAGTGAACCATCATGATCTTGATTCTGGACCAATAATGGTAGTTACAAAGCAACTCTATTGTTTTGTGCTCTATTTTCCCTAAAAAGCACCAGGCTTATAGTCCTTCTTAACCAAAACCTCCGAGACAACTCTTTTGGCCCCAATAAATTCTCTGTTGAGCACAGTGGCTTGATAAAGTTTGATACAACAAACTTTAATCGATGCTTAACTCAGTCACAGAGACCCTTCTCTCACGTTTTCACCTCCCACGGTCTCTAGTTTGGAAGAACATCATGATAGACAAGGTTTGCCATCCTCTACAGTCCTCCCCGTGCCATGTCGCGTGGTGACCGCGCAGCTGGCATGGCAATTTACGTGCTCTGCGTGCTGTGGCCGCGTCCAGAGTGTCGTTTCTGCGTCGTTTTCTCCCCTCTCGACATCTTCGCGCGCGTGAGCATGTCCAGCGTCTTCACCTCGTCGTCGCCTTCACCCTGGACCCCTCTCCCTCTTCGGAAACTTCCTCATCGGCACTCGCCGCCGCGCGCCCACGGGCGAACAGTGCCGACAGAGCTTTAATGTCGCCCGGCTTCTTCCTCCCCGTGCTCCCTTGGCTCCCTCTAACCCTTGAGCTCCTCCCTTTTCCTCCTCCCTCGCCTACCTCCGAGCTCGGGCGCGTGCACACGCGTCCGCGGTGACGGCAGCTCGGCACCTCGCAACGCGGCTATAAATAGCCAGCCCCGTGACCTCCCGAGCTCATCATCGCACTCAGGGCACTCCCCTAGTCCCCCCAGGCCCCTCCACCGAGCTCGAGCGGCTCTCCTCGCGGCCATTGCTCGCCACGGCCGCCGCTCCCTCCTCCCTAAATTCTTCTGAGCCGAGCCCCTTCCCTCCTCCATTCCACCATCAGAGCTCCACCCTGACCCCGGCACATCTCCTCCACAACTCAGTTCGTCGCCGGATCCACCCTAGCTTCGACTGCATCCTTGCCCGACCACCACCGTCCGCCGCCGTCATGGTCATCTTCGTCACGGCCCACCCCGACGGCCGTGGATTGGATCAGTGTGTGCGCCTCGCCGCGCTGAACTCATCCATGTGCTGAGCGCCGCGGGATACGGCCTGTAGCTCCGGCTAGCGCCGGTCGAGCGCCGCCCTGCTCCGGCCGAGTGCGGGCAGGAGTTTGAAGACGACGGCGACCCCCCATCCTGACGTGTGGACCCCACGGTCCCACCCGTCAGCCTCTTGATGCACTGGCCGGTCCCGCACGTCGGCATAAGTGCAGGCGTACTTCACAGAGTGCGCTAACGCTTGGCCGAAAGCGGAATACGCGAAATACACCTACGGCGTCACCCCGCGTTGTGCAGTTGGGCTTGGCCCATAAGCACAGTAGCAGCAGTTTCAGCCCAGGACGGCCCAGCGCAGCAGTGCGTTTTTCTTTTATCAGTGGAATAACTGTCCAGGACCCGTATGTAAATAAAATATTTGCAGAAAAGTCCATGGTAGAAAAACCACTGTAACTTTTTGATCCCAACTCCAAATGAGGTGATTCCAAAGCCCACTTCTTCGTCTCGTCGAGCCCGTTCTGTGGGTATCATTTTCACCATGATTTAACATTCCAAAAATGACCATTTTGCCCTTGCCCTTAATCAGCCCCCTCCGAGAGAGAAAGATCTCCGGCAATTCTTTCCACGAGCTTCTTGCACTTCTTCCCGATGAATCCCTTCACCCCAGGCAAGCCACATCCTCCATTTGCATGATTGCAATGCAGTGACATGGTTTACTTATTTCAACTTGCTTAAAATATTGCTTTAGCTATGCATGAATTGTTCATGGCATTTCTCGGAGTATTGTTTTGGTCTTGCTATTGCCATGATATCGTTTGGAGTTCTAGGTTTAATATTTTGCATCTTATGTGGATGACATGTTGCCTTTGGATTCTTAGTGCTTTTATGATTATTTTCATGATGGTATTATTCTTTGGAGTATTACTTTGGATATCACGTTGCCATTGGATTATTAGTGGCTAGTGTTATTTTCATCATGATGCTAGTTGATGTTATGTTTTGGAGTATGATTTTGGAGATGATGCTTGCATGTGGATCTTAGCTAGATAGCTTGTTCTTGATATTTGAGTAGTAGTAGTATCGTTCTTGGATTCTTCATGATAGTAGTGTTATGCTATCCTTGGAGTATTTTAGTCCGACGATAGTATGCTTTGAAGTAATTGTTGGATATTGCTATGACTTGGATTACAGGTTGATAGATGATATCGAAGTATCAGTTATCACTGTTATATTTTGGGGATAAATTCCATCATTAAGTTGGTCAGGTGCACCGAACCAGGCTTTTCCAGTGCAACCACATTTGCCTTTTATGGGAAGGCCCTAGTGCGGTCTGTTGTCATGCCTCTCGCCGGATGATATCGAAGTATCAGTTATCACTGTTATATTTTGGGGATAAATTCCATCATTAAGTTGGTCAGGTGCACCGAACCAGGCTTTTCCAGTGCAACCACATTTGCCTTTTATGGGAAGGCCCTAGTGCGGTCTGTTGTCATGCCTCTCGCCGGCGCCTCCAATGAGGGAAGGTTATGGGCGCGCGCTACCCTGATCAGGTAGGCGGACATAAGCCTTGTGTGCCTGTAGTTGTGGTTAGGCGCCTTTTTGTCCCCATTTGGGACAATTTTTGTTTTGCCACGACGGTGGCCGTTGATGCCTTTGGTGGGCACGGGGCCACCCATGACTTACCCCAGAAGGGAGTTGGTTAGAGTGGCCGGGAGAGTGTCATGGCAATAGATCGGTTTTGTCGAAACGCTGTTGGTCCACCCGAATGGGAGTGCGAGGCTATGGGTTCTGTGGTGTGGGTAAAGTGCGCTACCTCTGCAGAGTGTGTGCGTTAAATCTATCGATAGCCGCGTCCTCGGTCATGGGCACAAGTTCGTACTAGGTCACTGATACGTCTCCAACGTATCTATAATTTTTTATTGTTCCATGCTATTATATTATCTATTTTGGATGTTTAATGGGCTTTAATATGCTCTTTTATATTATCTTTGGAACTAACCTATTAACCGAAGGCCCAGTGCCAGTTTCTGTTTTTTTGCCTATTTCAGTGTTTTGCAGAAAAGGAATACCAAACGGAATCCAAAGGGAATGAAACCTTCGCGGTGATCTTTCTTGGAACAAACGCAATCCAGAAGACTTGAAGTTGAAGTCTGGAACTCCGTGAGGCGGCCACGAGGCAGGAGGGCGCGCCCAGTGGGGGTAGGCGCGCCCCCACCCTCGTGGGCCCCACGGAGCTCCACCGACGTACTTCGTTCGCCTATATATACTCTTATACCCTAAAAACATCAGGGGGAGCCACGAAACCACTTTTCCACCGCCGCAACCTTCTGTACCCGTGAGATCCCATCTTCGGGCCTTTTCCGGCGATCTGCCAGAGGGGGAATCAATCACGGGGGGCTTCTACATCAACACCATAGCCTCTCCGATGATGTGTGAGTAGTTTATCACAGACCTTCGGGTCCATAGTTATTGGCTAGATGGCTTCTTCTCTCTCTTTGGTTCTCAATACAAAGTTCTCCTCGATGTTCTTGGAGATCTATTCGATGTAATACTCTTTCGCGGTGTGTTTGTCGAGATCCGATGAATTGTGGATTTATGATCAAGATTATCTATGAATAATATTTGGTTCTTCTCTAAATTGTTATATGCATGATTTGATATCTTTGCAAGTCTCTTTGAATTATCGATCTAGTTTGGCCTACTAGATTGATCTTTCTTGCAATGGGAGAAGTGCTTAGCTTTGGGTTCAATCTTGCGGTGTCCTTTCCCAGTGACAGTAGGGGCAGCAAGGCATGTATTGTATTGTTGCCATCGAGGATAAAAAGATGGGGTTTATATCATATTGCTTGAGTTTATCCCTCTACATCATGTCATCTTGCTTAATGCATTACTCTGTTCTTATGAACTTAATACTTAGATGCATGCTGGATAGCGGTCGATCTGTGGAGTAATAGTAGTAGATGCAGAATCGTTTCGGTCTACTTGACACAGACGTGATGCCTATATTCATGATCATTGCCTAGATATTCTCATAACTATGCGCTTTTCTATCAATTGCTCGGCAGTAATTTGTTCACCCACCGTAATATATGCTATCTTGAGAGAAGCCACTAGTGAAACCTATGGCCCCCGGGTCTCTTTCTTATTATATTGCATCTTTTTTATTTACATCACATCTCGTTTTACTATTTTGCAATCTTTACTTTCCAATCTATACAACAAAAATACCAAAAATATTTATCTTACTATCTTTATTAGATCTCACTTTTGTGAGTGAGCGTGAAGGGATTGACAACCCCTTTATCGCGTTGGTTGCAAGGTTCTTGATTGTTTGTGCAGGTACTAGGTGACTTGCGTGTTATCTCCTACTGGATTGATACCTTGGTTCTCAAAACTGAGGGAAATACTTACGCTACTTTGCTGCATCACCCTTTCCTCTTCAAGGGAAAACCAACGCATGCTCGAGAGGTAGCAAGAAGAATTTCTGACGCCGTTGCCGGGGAGATCTACGCCAAGTCAAGACATACCAAGTACCCATCATAAACTCTTCTCCCTCGCATTACATTATTTTCCATTCGCCTCTCATTTTCCTCTCCCCCACTTCTAAAACGATTTTCGGAAACCTTTGCCTTTTCTTCGCCCTCCTTCCGTTCGATCTTGCGTTACCATGTGCCTTCTTTTTGCTTGCATCTTCGCTTGCTAAAAGTTTATGGATCCTCATCCCCTTGCTAATATTTTTAAGAGATCCAATTATGATGAACCAATTTCTAGTGATTTGAGTGCACTAGATTATCTTTATGAGGTTTTCCTTGAAATTCGTGAATCTGAAAATTGTGATGAAGAAATTTATGAAGAGATTCACGTGGTTTTACTATAAATTCTCTTGATGTCAATTGTGCAAATAATATGCAAAACCCTAAGCTTGGGGATGCTAGTTTTGCTATGTCTACTACTTGTTGCAATGATCATGATTGGGGTTATTCTTCTTATGATCTTGAAAATTTATTTAAGCCCATGATGAATATGAGATTGATAATAGTGTTTGCAATAATATTGAAAGTGGGTTTGGAAGAGTGTCAACTTTAGATCCCACATATTTGGAGAATGTTCAATCTTATGGTATTTTTGATAAAAGTGGGTTTGGAGAGGTCATGACTTTAGTTATTGATAATCCCACTACTTTGGAAGAGTGTCAACTTCGCATGCATGTGGATCGTGTTGAGAATATGTTATGTGATAGCTATTTTGTTGAATTTGCCTATGATCCTACATGCAATTATTATGAGAGAGGAAAATATGGTTTTAGAAAATTTTATCTTACTAAATTACCTCTCGTCATGTTGAGATTGCTATCGTCTCTTTCTTCTTCCTTGCATATGCTAATTTTTGCTTGCTATGATAATTTGTCTGCTTATAAAATGCCTATGCATAGGAAGTATGTTAGACTTAGATGTGTTTATCACATGTTCTATGATGCTCTCTTTGTGCTTTAATTCTTGTCTTTGATGTGAGCACCATTAAAATTATCAATGCCTAGCTAGGGGCGTTAAACGATAGCGCTTGTTGGGAGGCAACCCAATTTTATTTTTGTTCTTTGCTTTTTGTTCTTGTTTAGAAATAAATAATTCATCTAGATTCTGTTTAGATGTGGTTTTATGTTTTAATTAGTGTTTGTGCCAAGTAGAACCAATAGGATCTTCTTGGGTGATAGTTGTTTGATCTTGCTGAAAAAGACAGAAACTTTGCGCTCACGAAAGTAATTGTTTAAATTCACCAGAACGCGATAAAATGCTAATTCGTTTTGCAGTAGATTAATATAAAAATTATCCAGGTTGTCCTAGTTTTTCAGAATTTTTGGATTTCCAGAAGTATTCGAACAAATCAGATTGCTACAGACTGTTCTGTTTTGACAGATTCTGTTTTTGTGTGTTGTTTGCTTATTTTGATGAAACTATGGGTAGTATCGGGGGTATGAACCATAGAGAAGTTGGAATACAGTAGGTTTAACACCAATATAAATAAATAATGAGTTCATTACAGTACCTTAAAGAGGTGGTTTATTTTCTTATACTAACGGAGCTAATGAGATTTTCTGTTTAAGTTTTGTGTTGTGAAGTTTTCAAGTTTTGAGTAAAGATTTGATGGATTTTGGAATAAGGAGTGGCAAGAGCCTAAGCTTGGGGATGCCTAAGGCACCCCAAGGTAAAATTCAAGGACAACCAAAAGCCTAAGCTTGGGGATGCCCCGGAAGGCATCCCCTCTTTCGTCTTCGTCTATCGGTAACTTTACTTGAGGCTATATTTTTATTCACCACATGACATGTGTTTTGCTTGGAGCGTCTTGTATGATTTGAGTCTTTGCTTTTAGCTTACCACAATCATCCTTGCTGTAGACACCTTTCGAAGAGACACGCATGAATCGGAATTTATTAGAATACTCTATGTGCTTCACTTATATCTTTTGAGCTAGGTAATTTTGCTCTAGGGCTTCGCTTATATCTTTTTAGAGCACGGTGGTGGTTTTATTTTATAGAAATTATTGATCTATCATGCTTCACTTATATTATTTTGAGAGTCTTTTAGAACAGCATGGTAATTTTCTTTGGCTATAAAATTAGTCCTAATATGATGAGCATCCAAGATGGGTATAATAAAAACTATCATATAAAGTGCATTGAATACTATGAGAAGTTTGATGCTTGATGATTGTTTTGAGATATGAAGGTAGTAATATTAGAGTGATGCTAGTTGAGTAGTTGTGAATTTTAGAAATACTTGTGTTGAGGTTTGCAAGTCCCGTAGCATGCACGTATGGTAACCGTTGTGTAACAAATTTGAAGCACGAGGTGTTTCTTTGATTTTCTTCCTTATGATTGGCGGTTGGGGATGAGCGATGGTCTTTTCCTACCAATCTATCCCCCTAGGAGCATGTGTGTAGTGCTTGGTTTTGATGACTTGTTGATTTTTGCAATAAGTATGTGAGTTCTTTATGACTAATGTTGAGTCCATGGATTATACGCACTCTCATCTTTCCATCATTGCTAGCCTCTTTGGTACCGTGCATTGCCCTTTCTCACCTCGAGAGTTGGTGCAAACTTCGCCGGTGCATCCAAACCCCGTGATACGATACACTCTATCACACATAAGCCTCCTTATATCTTCCTCAAAACAGCCACCATACCTACCTATTATGGCATTTCCATAGCCATTCCAAGATACATTGCCATGCAACTTTCCACCGTTCCATTTATTATGACATGCTTCATTATTGTCATATTGCCTTGCATGATCATGTAGTTGACATCGTATTTGTGGCAAATCCACCATTCATAATTTTTCATACATGTCACTCTTGATTCATTGCACATCCCGGTACACCGCCGGAGGCACGCATATAGAGTCATATTTTGTTCTTGTATCGACTTGTAATTTTTGAGTTGTAAGTAAATAGAAGTGTGATGATCTTCATTATTAGAGCATTGTCCCATGTGAGGGAAAAAAGAGAAAGGCCAAATAAAAAGAGTGAAGGCCCGAAAAAAGGAGAAAGGCCAAATAAAAAAAGAGAAGGCCCAAAAAACGAGAGAAAAAGAGAGAAGGGACAATGTTACTATCCTTTTTTCCACACTTGTGCTTCAAAGTAGCACCATGATCTTCATGATAGAGAGTCTCTTGTTTTGTCACTTTCATATACTAGTGGGAATTTTTCATTATAGAACTTGGCTTGTATATTCCAATGATGGGCTTCCTCAAATGCCCTAGGTCTTCGTGAGCAAGCAAGTTGGATGCACACCCACTTAGTTTCTTTTGTTGAGCTTTCATACATTTATAACTCTAGTGCATCCGTTGCATGGCAATCCCTACTCACTCACATTGATATCTATTGATGGGCATCTCCATAGCCCATTGATACGCCTAGTTGATGTGAGACCATCTTCCTCCTTTTTGTCTTCTCCACAACCACCATTCTATTCCACCTATAGTGCTATGTCCATGGCTCGCGCTCATGTATTGCGTGAAAGTTGAAAAAGTTTGAGAATACTAAAGTATGAAACAATTGCTTGGCTTGTCATTGGGGTTGTGCATGATTTGAGCATTTTGTGTGACGAAGATGGAGCATAGCCAAACTAAATGATTTTGTAGGGATGAACTTTCTTTGGCCATGTTATTTTGAGAAGACATGATTACTTTGTTAGTATGCTTGAAGTATTATTATTTTTATGTCAATATTAAACTTTTGTCTTGAAACTTTCGGATCTGAACATTCATGCCACAATAAAGAAAATTACATTGAAAATTTTGCTAGGTAGCATTCCACATCAAAAATTCTGTTTTTATCATTTACCTACTCGACGACGAGCAGGAATTAAGCTTGGGGATGCTTGATACGTCTCCAACGTATTACGCAAATTCACATTTCATATCGAACAGTTGTTTGCCAATTTCATATCAGGCACATAAATATATTATAACATCACAGTATGATAGCTACATGAAAACAACACAGTACAACATATAGCTAGTTCAACTTCATAAGAACAATATATTCATTTCCCTAATCGAGATCATCCAGGCTCGTCTTATCCACCTCTGCTTTCAGTTCAGTAAGAACCTGTTTTGCACTGGCCAACTGGGAAAGTGCCTCCTCCTTCGCCAACACCATCTTAGCAAATTCTGATTTAAAAAATCTGAGCTCATTCTCCACCTTCGTCTTTTTATCCCGCATCTTCAAATATTCTTCAGTGTTGACAATAGTTTCTCTAAGCCTACGGCTGTTCTCTTCCTCATACATGCTCCAGAGCTTCGCTAAGCACATCTTCAAAGACTGTGGCCACTCTTGATCAACCCACTCCAAGTAAGAACACTTCCGTTCATCCTATAATATTTAAAACTAGATCAGTAACAATTGTAGGGGAAATGGGTTTATAGCAACATAGAAAATCACCAATGCTTATTTTGAAAAACTAAAGAAACATGTTAATTATGACATATCTTCTCAAAAAGATCAATGTGCAAATGAATTAATTGCTACTGAGACAACAACCAAATTCTAGAACATCAGAAGCTATAATTAACTACAACAACGCTACAAGTTCTTACTCATGTACAATAAATAACAAATTGAACATTTTATGAGGAAGGTAAATATAACTGCAATAGCATAGCGACAGTGTTTGGAATTGATACTAATAGGTGTGTACATGCACAAATTTAGTAACATAGAACTAATAGCACTAAGGCCGTCCACTATGTATGCCAAAACTGGGGTAAAGACAATTGTTGCTACATCTCACACCGCTGCCCTGCACTGGCCAGCCGATGCAGCGGAAAAAAAATCAGGGACCCGGACTCCGGAGCACGTAGTTGCTCCATTGCCCAGTTCCTTCATGCCATAAAGATTTAGTATTTTACTGCTTGGCTGCTCGGATGTGTGGACCAAAGTTGGCTGCACAAACTGCTGAAGCGGTGCCAAATAATTTTCTAATGGCACCGCTGATGAGATGGCAACAATTTAAGATACTAGGTACAAACTGTGACTCTGTCTTAGGATGCGTTTGGTTGAAGGTGTGGTATGAATGGGTTGGGACCGTGACAATGTATCAATCACATCTATCAAATGATTTTTAACAATGAAAGAGGGTCCAACCTTCTCTGCACATGCCAGAAACTACCTCCCACTGTCCACAGATTCAAACGCAACTAGCCTCACGCATGGAGATTGATGGTGACAACGAGCAAATAGATCTTCAGCAACCCTGCTCCATTCGTTGCCACTAATGGTCCTAGGGAGCTACAAGAGGAAGAAATGACTCAAATCAACCGCTGGGTAAAAATCCTTCATTCCAAGTCATAGCCCGAGAGAGAGAGAAGAGAGGCATACCCGGGTGGTGAAGGAGTCATCGCCGGAGGAGGAACCGCTGGAGAGGTCTTTGAAGAAGACCATGGCGACCCTGGCGGTAGGATGCGAGACGGCGAGAGCGAGGAAGCGGCTATAGCTTAGGAAGGAAGGAGGAAACAGGGGAAATGTGACTTTTGGTCAGGGAGAAAAGGGGGTGGGGAAGGGGGGAAGGGGGCGGGGGTAGATATTTTGGCGGGAAACTTTGCGCGCGGTGCCGCCGGACCATTCACTTTGAACGATTGTGTGCTTCGTTTGGACATTTTATGCATTAATTGAGTTTTCAATGCATTTATGTGCATAAATCAAATTTGACCTACATGCACATGTTCTAATGCATATAAATTGGTTGAAAATTCAAATATGTGCCCTTGGTTGCATGCTTAGGTCCATTCAAGAAATGGGAAATGAATGTCAAACAACCTGCCGCGGTCACTCGGCCGCAAACATTGAGATACCTGGTTTTTAAATTCTAGTAAGTCCAAAGCTCGTCTGAAATTCATGAAACTTGGCATGCTATCATGTAGCGGCATCAACATGGCGTGGTAAATTTTTTGTCCCATTTGGGGCAGGTTTGGGGATATGCTTCTCACAAACCAGAGCTTCTCACAACAAGCCTGATGGTTTCGGTAGGGAACGTCCCACCTCTGGGGATGAAACAATATCCATTGCCTCTTATTGCTTTCAAACAATTTCCCGTGTCAACATAGAACAACAGGAGTGTTGTGTCAATTTTTGGGATTCTTCGGGCTTTGTTTGGACATTTTTATGCATTAACTGAGTTTTCAATGCATTTATGTCCATAATTCAAATTTGAACTACATGCACATGCTCTAATGCATATAAATTGGTTGAAAATTCAAATATGTGTCCTTGGTTGCATGCTTAGGTCCCATGCAAGAAATGAGAATGAATGTCAAACACCCTGGCCACGGGCACTCGGCCGCAAACATTGTGATACCTGGTTTTTTTATTCTAGTCAATCCAAAGCTCGTCTAAAATTCATGAAACTTGGCATGCTATCATGGAGCGGCATCAACAGGCCGTGGTAATTTTTTGTCCCATTTGGGACAGGTTGGGATATGCTTCTCACAAACCAAAGCTTCTAACAAAAAGCCTGATGGTTTCGGTAGGGAACGTCCTACCTTTGGGGACGAAACGATATCCATTGCCTCTTATTGCTTTCAAATTTTTTCTCGTGTCAACATAGAACAACAGGAGTGTTGTGTCAATTTTTGGGATTTTTCGGGGTTTGTTTGGACATTTTTATGCATTAACTGAGTTTTCAATGCATTTATGTGCATAATTCAAATTTGAACTACATGCACATGCTCTAATGCATATAAATTGGTTGAAAATTCTAATCTGGGTCCCGTGTTGCATGCTTAGGTCCCATGCAAGAAATGGGAATGAATGTCAAACACCCTGCCATGGTCACTCGGCCGCAAACATTGAGATACCTGGTTTTTAAATTCTAGTAAATCCAAAGCTCGTATGAAATTCATGAAACTTGGCATGCTATCATGGAGAGGCATCAACATGCCGTGGTAAATTTTTTGTCCCATTTGGGGCAGGTTTGGGGATATGCTTCTCACAAACCGGAGCTTCTCACAACAAGCCACAACAAGCCTGATGGTTTCGGTAGGGAATGTCCCACCTTTGGGGACGAAACGATATCCATTGCCTCTTATTGCTTTCAAAAATTTTCTCGTATCAACATAGAACAACAGGAGTGTTATGTCAAGTTTTGGGATTTTTCGGGCTTCGTTTGGACATTTTTATGCATTAACTGAGTTTTTAATGCATTTATGTGCATAATTCAAATTTGAACTACATGCAGATGCTCTAATGCATATAAATTGGTTGAAAATTCAAATATGTGTCCTTGGTTGCAGGCTTAGGTCCCATGCAAGAAATGGGAATAAATGTCAAACACCCTACCACGGTCGCTCGGCCGCAAACTTTGAGATACCTGGTTTTTAAATTCTAGTAAATCCAAAGGTCGTATGAAATTCATGAAACTTGGCATGCTATCATGGAGCAGCATCAACATGTCGTGGTAATTTGTTTGTCCTATTTGGGGCAGGTTTGGGGATATGCTTCTCACAAGAAGTCTGATGGTTTCGGTAGGGAACGTCCCACCTTTGGGAACGAAACGATATCCATTGCCTGTTATTGCTTTCAAATTTTTTCTCGTGTCAACATTGAACAACAGGAGTGTTGTGTCAATTTTTGGGATTTTTCAGGCTTCGTTTGGACATTTTTATGCATTAATTGAGTTTTCAATGCATTTATGTGCATAATTCAAATTTGAACTACATGCACATGCTCTAATGCATATAAATTGGTTGAAAAATCAAATCTGTGTCCTTGGGTGCATGCTTAGGTCCCATGCAAGAAATGGGAATGAATGTCAAATACCCTGCCACGATCACTCGGCCGCAAACATTGAGATACCTAGTTTTTAAATTCTAGTAAATCCAAAGCTCGTTTGAAATTCATGAAACTTGGCATGCTATCATGGAGTGGCATTAACATACCGTGGTAAATTTTTTGTCCCATTTGGGGCAGGTTTGGGGATATGCTTCTCACAAACCAGAGCTTCTCACAACAAGCCTGATGGTTTCGGTAGGGAACGTCCCAGCTTTGGGGACGAAAGGATATCCATTGCCTCTTATTGCTTTCAAATTTTTTCTCGTGTAAACATAGAACAACAGGAGTGTTGTGTCAATTCTTGGGATTTTTCGGGCTTCGTTTGGACATTTTTATGCATTAACTGAGTTTTCAATGCATTTATGTCCATAATTCAAATTTTAACTACATGCACATGCTCTAATGCATATAAATTGGTTGAAAATTCAAATATGTGTCCTTGGTTGCATGCTTAGGTCCCATGCAAGAAATGAGAATGAATGTAAAACACCCTGCCACGGTCACTCGGCCGCAAACATTGTGATACCTGGTTTTTATATTCTAGTAAATCCAAAGCTCGTCTAAAATTCATGAAACTTGGCATGCTATCATGGAGCGGCATCAACATGCTGTGGTAATTTTTTTGTCCCATTTGGGACATGTTTGGGGATATGCTTCTCACAAACCAGAGCTTCTAACAAAAAGCCTGATGGTTTCGGTAGGGAACGTCCCACCTTTGGGGATGAAACGATATCCATTGCCTCTTATTGCTTTCAAATTTTTTCTCGTGTCAACATAGAACAACAGGAGTGTTGTGCCAATTTTTGGGATTTTTCGGGGTTTGTTTGGACATTTTTATGCATTAACTGAGTTTTCAATGCATTTATGTGCATAATTCAAATTTGAACTACATGCACATGCTCTAATGCATATAAATTGGTTGAAAATTCTAATCTGGGTCCTGTGTTGCATGCTTAGGTCCCATGCAAGAAATGGGAATGAATGTCAAACACCCTGCCACGGTCACTCGGCTGCAAACATTGAGATACCTGGTTTTTAAATTCTAGTAAATCCAAAGCTCGTCTGAAATTCATGAAACTTGGCATGCTATCATGGAGCGGCATCAACATGCCGTGGTAATTTTTTTGTCCCATTTGGGGTAGGTTTGGGGATATGCTTCTCACAAACCAGAGCTTCTGACAACAAGCCTGATGGTTTCGGTAGGGAATGTCCCACCTTTGGGGACGAAACGATATCCATTGCCTCTTATTGCTTTCAAAAAATTTCTCGTATCAACATAGAACAACAGGAGTGTTATGTCAAGTTTTGGGATTTTTTCGGGCTTCGTTTGGACATTTTTATGCATTAACTGAGTTTTTAATGCATTTATGTGCATAATTCAAATTTGAACTACATGCACATGCTCTAATACATATAAATTGGTTGAAAATTAAAATATGTGTCCTTGGTTGCATGCTTAGGTCCCATGCAAGAAATGAGAATGAATGTAAAACACCCTGCCACGGTCACTCGGCCGCAAACATTGTGATACCTGGTTTTTATATTCTAGTAAATCCAAAGCTCGTCTAAAATTCATGAAACTTGGCATGCTATCATGGAGCGGCATCAACATGCCGTGGTAATTTTTTGTCCCATTTTGGACATGTTTGGGGATATGCTTCTCACAAACCAGAGCTTCTCACAAAAAGCCTGATGGTTTCGGTAGGGAACGTCCCACCTTTGGGGACGAAACGATATCCATTGCCTCTTATTGCTTTCAAATTTTTTCTTGTGTCAACATAGAACAACAGGAGTGTTGTGCCAATTTTTGGGATTTTTCGGGGTTTGTTTGGACATTTTTATGCATTAACTGAGTTTTCAATGCATTTATGTGCATAATTCAAATTTGAACTACATGCACATGCTCTAATGCATATAAATTGGTTGAAAATTCTAATCTGGGTCCTGTGTTGCATGCTTAGGTCCCATGCAAGAAATGGGAATGAATGTCAAACACCCTGCCACGGTCACTCGGCTGCAAACATTGAGATACCTGGTTTTTAAATTCTAGTAAATCCAAAGCTCGTCTGAAATTCATGAAACTTGGCATGCTATCATGGAGCGGCATCAACATGCCGTGGTAATTTTTTTGTCCCATTTGGGGTAGGTTTGGGGATATGCTTCTCACAAACCAGAGCTTCTGACAACAAGCCTGATGGTTTCGGTAGGGAATGTCCCACCTTTGGGGACGAAACGATATCCATTGCCTCTTATTGCTTTAAAAAAAATTTCTCGTATCAACATAGAACAACAGGAGTGTTATGTCAAGTTTTGGGATTTTTTCGGGCTTCGTTTGGACATTTTTATGCATTAACTGAGTTTTTAATGCATTTATGTGCATAATTCAAATTTGAACTACATGCACATGCTCTAATACATATAAATTGGTTGAAAATTAAAATATGTGTCCTTGGTTGCATGCTTAGGTCCCATGCAAGAAATGAGAATGAATGTAAAACACCCTGCCACGGTCACTCGGCCGCAAACATTGTGATACCTGGTTTTTATATTCTAGTAAATCCAAAGCTCGTCTAAAATTCATGAAACTTGGCATGCTATCATGGAGCGGCATCAACATGCCGTGGTAATTTTTTGTCCCATTTTGGACATGTTTGGGGATATGCTTCTCACAAACCAGAGCTTCTAACAAAAAGCCTGATGGTTTCGGTAGGGAACGTCCCACCTTTGGGGACGAAACGATATCCATTGCCTCTTATTGCTTTCAATTTTTTTCTTGTGTCAACATAGAACAACAGGAGTGTTGTGTCAATTTTTGGGATTTTTCGGGGTTTGTTTGGACATTTTTATGCATTAACTAAGTTTTCAATGCATTTATGTGCATAATTCAAATTTGAACTACATGCACATGCTCTAATGCATATAAATTGGTTGAAAATTCTAATCTGGGTCCTGTGTTGCATGCTTAGGTCCCATGCAAGAAAATGGAATGAATGTCAAACACCCTCCCACGGTCACTCGGCTGCAAACATTGAGATACCTGGTTTTTAAATTCTAGTAAATCCAAAGCTCGTCTGAAATTCATGAAACTTGGCATGCTATCATGGAGCGGCATCAACATGCCGTGGTAATTTTTTTCCCATTTGGGGCAGGTTTGGGTATATGCTTCTCACAAATGAGAGCTTCTGACAACAAGCCTGATGGTTTCGGTAGGGAATGTCCCACCTTTGGGGACGAAACGATATCCATTGCCTCTTATTGCTTTCAAAAAATTTCTTGTATCAACATAGAACAATAGGAGTGTTATGTCATGTTTTGGGATTTTTTCGGGCTTCGTTTGGACATTTTTATGCATTAACTGAGTTTTTAATGCATTTATGTGCATAATTCAAATTTGAACTACATGCAGATGCTCTAATGCAGAGAAATTGGTTGAAAATTCAAATCTGTGTCCTTGGTTGCATGCTTAGGTCCCATGCAAGAAATGGGAGTAAATATCAAACACCCTGCCACGGTCACTCGGCCGCAAACATTGTGATACCTGGTTTTTATATTCTAGTAAATCCAAAGCTCGTCTAAAATTCATGAAACTTGGCATGCTATCATGGAGCGGCATCAACATGCCGTGGTAATATTTGGGACAGGTTTGGGGATATGCTTCTCACAAACCAGAGCTTCTAACAAAAAGCCTGATGGTTTCGGTAGGGAACGTCCCACCTTTGGGGACGAAACGATATCCATTGCCTCTTATTGCTTTCAAATTTTTTCTCGTGTCAACATAGAACAACAGGAGTGTTGTGTCAATTTTTGGGATTTTTCGGGGTTTGTTTGGACATATTTATGCATTAACTGAGTTTTCAATGCATTTATGTGCATAATTCAAATTTGAACTACATGGACATGCTCTAATGCATATAAATTGGTTGAAAATTCTAATCTGGGTCATGTGTTGCATGCTTAGGTCCCATGCAAGAAATGGGAATGAATGTCAAACACCCTGCCACGGTCACTCGGTCTCAAACATTCAGATACCTGGTTTTTAAATTCTAGTAAATCCAAAGCTCGTCTGAAATTCATGAAACTTGGCATGCTATCATGGAACAGCATCAACATGCCGTGGTAATTTTTTTGTCCCATTTGGGGCAGGTTTGGGGATATGCTTCTCACAAACCAGAGCTTCTCACAACAAGCCTGATGGTTTCGGTAGGGAATGTCCCACCTTTGGGGACGAAACGATATCCATTGCCTCTTATTGCTTTCAAAAAATTTCTCGTATCAACATAGAACAACAGGAGTGTTATGTCATGTTTTGGGATTTTTCGGGCTTCGTTTGGACATTTTTATGCATTAACTGAGTTTTTAATGCATTTATGTGCATAATTCAAATTTGAACTACATGCAGATGCTCTAATGCATATAAATTGGTTGCAAATTCAAATTTGTGTCCTTGGTTGCATGCTTAGGTCCCATG
The DNA here is from genome assembly GCF_018294505.1 of Triticum aestivum. Taxonomy (NCBI): domain Eukaryota; kingdom Viridiplantae; phylum Streptophyta; class Magnoliopsida; order Poales; family Poaceae; genus Triticum; species Triticum aestivum. The sequence continues at coordinate 214,876,728 of NC_057811.1, read as the reverse complement.
CAAGAAATGGGAATAAATATCAAACACCCTACCACGGTCACTCGGCCGCAAACTTTGAGATACCTAGTTTTTAAGTTCTAGTAAATCCAAAGCTCGTATGAAATTCATGAAACATGGCATGCTATCATGGAGCAGCATCAACATGTCGTGGTAAATTTTTTGTCCTATTTGGGGCAGGTTTGGGGATATGCTTCTCACAAACCAGAGCATCTCACAACAAGTCTGATGGTTTCGGTAGGGAACGTCCCACCTTTGGGAACGAAACGATATCCATTGCCTCTTATTGCTTTCAAATTTTTTCTCGTGTCAACATAGAACAACAGGAGTGTTGTGTCAATTTTTGGGATTTTTCAGGTTTTGTTTGGACATTTTTATGCATTAATTGAGTTTTCAATGCATCTATGTGCATACTTCAAATTTGAACTACATGCACATGCTCTAATGCATATAAATTGGTTGAAAAATCAAATCTGTGTCCTTGGGTGCATGCTTAGGTCCCATGCAAGAAATGGGAATGAATGTCAAACACCCTGCCACGGTCACTCGACCGCAAATATTGAGATACCTGGTTTTTAAATTCTAGTAAATCCAAAGCTCGTTCGAAATTCTTGAAACTTGGCATGCTATCCTGGAGCGGCATCAACATGTCGTGGTAAATTATTTGTCCCATTTGGGGCAGGTTTGGGGATATGCTTCTCACAAACTAGAGCTTCTCACAACAAGCATGATGGTTTCGGTGGGGAATGTCCCACCTTTGGGGATGAAACGATATCCATTGCCTCTTATTGCTTTCAAAAATTTTCTCGTGTCAACATAGAACAATAGGAGTGTTGTGTCAAATTTTGGGATTTTTCAGGGTTCGTTTGGACATTTTTATACATTAATTGAGTTTTCAATGCATTTATGTGCATAATTCGAATTTGAACTACATGCAGATGCTCTAATGCATATAAATTGGTTGAAAAATCAAATCTGTGTCCTTGGGTGCATGCTTAGGTCCCATGCAAGAAATGGGAATGAATTCCAAACACCAGGGCATCGTTGATTGCCGGCAAAATGTTGAGATACTTTGTTTTTAAATTCTAGTAAATCCAAAACTCGTCTGAAATTCATGAAACTTGGCATGCTTTAATGGAATGGAACCCGACATGCTGTGGTATTTTTCGTGTCCATTTTGGGAGAAGGCATGATACGTCCATTTTGCATCATGTTTCCTTACTGTTATTTATAATGTTTTTATCCATAATAATGCTTTTGGAGTAATTCTAATGCCTTTTCTCTCATAATTTGCAAAGAACACACCAAGAGGGAGAATTCCGGCAGCTGGTAATGTGGACCTGGAAAAGCGACATCAGGCCACCTATTCTGCACAACTCGAAATGAGCTAAAATTTCACGGAGATTTTTTAAGGATTATTTAATAAATATTGGAGCCAATAAACACCAGAGGGGGGCCAACAGGTGGGCACAACCCACCTGGGCGCGCCTGCCCCCCCAGGCGCGCCCTGGTGGGTTGTGGCCTCCTCGGCCCACCTCCGGTGCCCATGTTCTGGTATATAAGTCATTTTGACCTAGAAAAAAAATAAGGAGGAGACTTTCGGGACGGAGCGCCGCCGTCTCGAGGCGGAACTTGGGCAGGAGCACTTTTGCCCTCCGGCGGAGCGATCCCGCCGTGGGAACTTCCCTCCCGGAGGGGGAAATCATCATCGTCATCATCACCAACAACTCTCCCATCTTGGGGAGGGAAATCTCCATCAACATCTTCAACAGCACCATCTCCTCTCAAACCCTAGTTCATCTCTTGTATTCAATCTTGTTGACTAGTAGTGTTGATTACATCTTGTAGTTGATTACTATATGGTTTATTTTGTGGAAGATTATATGTTCAGATCCATTATGCTATTTAATACTCCTTTGATCATGAACATGTTTATCATTTGTGAGTAGTTACTTTTGTTCTTGAGGTCACGGGAGAAATCATGTTGCAAGTAATCATGTGAACTTGATATGTGTTTGATATTTTGATAGTATGTATGTTGTTATTCCCTTAGTGGTGTCATGTGAACGTCGACTACATGACACTTCACCATATTTGGGCCTAAGGGAATGCATTGTGGAGTAGCAATTAGATGGTGGGTTGTGCGAGTGACAGAAGCATAAACCCCAGTTTATGCGCTATTTCGTAAGGGACCGATTGGATCCAAAAGTTTAATGCTATGGTTAGAATTTATTCTTAATACTTTTCTCATAGTTGCAGATGCTTACGGGAGGGTTAATCATAAGTAGGAGGTTTGTTCAAGTAAGAACAGCACCTAAGCACCGGTCCACCCACATATCAAATTATCAAAGTAGCGAACACAAATCAAACCAACATGATGAAAGTGACTAGATGAAATTCCCATGTACCCTCAAGAATGCTTTTCTTATCATAAGAGACCGTTTTGGCCTGTCCCTTGCCTCAAAAGGATTGGGCTACCTTGCTGCACTATTTTTTACTACTACCGTTACTTGCTTGTTACAAATTATCTCGCTATCAAACTACTCCGCTACTTACAATTTCAGCACTTGCAGACATTACCTTACTGAAAACTACTTGTCATTTCCTTCTGCTCCTTGTTGGGTTCGACACTCTTACTTATTGAAAAGAGCTACAATTGATCCCCTATACTTGTGGGTCATCAAGGATATTTTCTGGCGCCGTTGCCGGGGAGTGAAGCGCCTTTGGTAAGGAAACATTTATATAGTGTGCTGAAATTTATTGTCATTTGTTACTATGGAAAACAATCCTTTGAGGGGTTTGTTTGGGGTATCTTCACCTCATCCGGAATCACAATTAGCTACTCCTCAACCTACTGCACCTACTAAAAATATTGAATATGAAATTCCTTCGGGTATGATAGAACAACTGCTAGCTAACCCTTATGCAGGAGATGGAACCGAACATCCTGATATGCAGTTGATATATGTGGAACAAATTTGTGGATTGTTTAAGCTTGCAGGTTTACCCAGGGATGAAGTGATGAAAAAGGTTTTCCCTTTATCTTTGAAGGGAAAAGCATTGGCATGGTATAGTCTATGTGATGTTATTGGATCATGGAATTGGAATCCTTTGAAATTTGAGTTTGATACGTCTCCGTCGTATCTACTTTTCCAAACACATTCGCCCTTGTTTTGGACTCTAACTTGCATGATTTGAATGGAACTAACTCGGACTGACGCTGTTTTCAGCAGACTTTCCATGGTGTTATTTATGTGCAGAAACAAAAGTTCTCGGAATGACCTGAAACTCCACGGAACATCTATTTGGAAAATAAGAAAAATACGGGAAGAAAAATCCACGTCAGGGGGCCCACACCCTGCCCACGAGGGTGGGGGCGCGCCCCCTACCTCGTGGCCCCCCTGACGCTCCACCGACCTCAACTCCAACTCCATATATTCACTTTCGGGGAGAAAAAAATCAGAGAGAAGGAATCATCACGTTTTACAATACGGAGCCGCCGCCAAGCCCTAAAACCTCTCGGGAGGGCTGATCTGGAGTCCGTTCGGGGCTCCGGAGAGGGGGATTCGTCGCCGTCGTCATCATCAACCATCCTCCATCACCAATTTCATGATGCTCACCGCCGTGCGTGAGTAATTCCATCGTAGGCTTGCTGGACGGTGATGGGTTGGATGAGATCTATCATGTAATCGAGTTAGTTTTGTTAGGGTTTGATCCCTAGTATCCACTATGTTATGAGATTGATGTTGCTATGACTTTGCTATGCATAATTCTTGTCACTAGGGCCCGAGTGCCATGATTTCAGATCCGAACCTATTATGTTTTCATGAATATATGTGAGTTCTTGATCCTATCTTGCAAGTCTATAGTCACCTACTATGTGTTATGATCCGGCAGCCCCGAAATGACAATAATCGGGACCACTCCCGGTGATGACCATAGTTTGAGGAGTTCATGTATTCACTATGTGCTAATGCTTTGTTCCGGAGGCCTTAATATCCCTTAGTTTCCATTAGGACCCCGCTGCCACGGCAGGGTAGGACAAAATATGTCATGCAAGTTCTTTTCCATAAGCACGTATGACTATATTCGGAATACATGCCTACATTACATTGATGAATTGGAGCTAGTTCTGTGTCACCTATGTTATGACTGTTACATGATGAACCGCATCCGGCATAATTCTCCATCACCGATCCAATGCCTACGAGCTTTTCACATACTGTTCTTCGCTTATTTACTTTTCCGTTGCTACTGTTCCAATCACTACAAAACCCAAAAATATTACTTTTGCTATAGTTACCGTTACTTCCATACTACTTTGCTACTAAATACTTTGCTGCAGATACTAAGTTATCCAGGTGTGGTTGAATTGACAACTCAACTGCTAATACTTGAGAATATTCATTGGCTCCCCTTGTGTCGAATCAATAAGTTTGGGTTGAATACTCTACCCTCGAAAACTGTTGCGATCCCCTATACTTGTGGGTTATCAAGGCTATTTTCTGGCGCCGTTGCCGGGGAGCATAGCTCTATTCTTTGAGTCACTTGGGATTTATATCTGGTGGTCACTATGAAGAACTTGAAAGACGCTAAGACAACAATTTATCCCTCAACTACGAGGGGAGGTAAGGAACTGCCATCTAGCTCTGCACTCGATTCACCTTCTGTTTTGAGTAAGCTTGCGACACCTAAACCTGCTTCTGCTATTCGTTCTGATATGTCGCATGTTATTGATGATGCCACTTCTGCTATGCATGATACTTATGATGAAACTACTTCTATGCTTGATACTACTGTGCCACTTAGTGAATTTCTTGATGAACAAATTGCTAGGGTTAGAGAGAAAGAAATTATTGAAACTGATTATATTGATGAAAGTGATGATGAAGACTTGCCTGTTATTCCTGAGGGTTATGTTTTTGAAAAAGAAGCTGCTTTAGCTATTTTAGCTTGCAAAGATAGATATGAGCTCAAGAGGTTATTAGCTAAATGGAAGCAGCAATCTCTTAATGCCAGAATGAAACCTGACCCTGCTTTTGCTACTTCACCTATCTGTGTTACTGATAAGGATTATGAATTCTCTGTTGATCCTGATATAATTACTTTGGTTGAATCTGATCCTTTTCATGGCTATGAATCTGAAACTGTTGTGGCACATCTTACTAAATTAAATGATATAGCCACCCTGTTCACTAATGATGAGAAATCTCGCTACCTTTATATCCTTAAAATATTTCCGTTCTCATTAAAGGGTGATGCTAAGATATGGTTCAATTCTCTTGATCCTGGTTGTGTGCGTAGTCCCCAGGATATGATTTATTACTTCTCTGCTAAATATTTCCCTGCTCATAAGAAACAAGCTGCTTTGAGGGATATATATAATTTTGTGCAAATTGAAGAAGAGAGTCTCCCACAAGCTTGGGGGAGGCTTCTCAAGTTACTTAATGCTTTGCCTGATCATCCTCTCAAGAAAAATGAAATACTTGATATCTTTTATAATGGACTAACCGATGCTTCCAGAGATTACCTGGATAGTTGTGCTGGTTCTGTTTTCAGGGAAAGAACACCGGATGAAGCTGAAATTCTATTGAATAATATGTTGACAAATGAAAATAATTGGACACTTCCTGAGCCAGCTTCCTGAGCCTATTCCTAAACCAACTCCGAAGAAGAGAGGTGTTCTATTTCTCAGTCCTGAAGATATGCAAGAGGCAAAGAAATCTATGAAAGAAAAAGGTATTAAAGCTGAAGATGTTAAGAATTTACCTCCTATTGAAGAAATACATGGTCTTAATCTACCGCCTGTTGAAGAAACATATGATCTTAATCCATTACCTATTGAAGAACCTCATGGTCTTGATAACCCGACACAGGTAGTAAAGGTAAATTCTCTCTATAGATATGATAAAGCTGAAATCCCTCCTACTAAAATTGCTAGCCAATGCTTGGATGAGTTTGATAACTTTATGGTTAAGCAAGAAGATTTCAATGCTTATTTTGGTAGACAATTAAAACAAAATGCTTATATGATTGAGCACTTGGGTGATTATATGGCTAATGTTAAAGGTGAACTTAAACTCATTAGTAAACATGCTTCTATGGTTACCACTCAAGTAGAACAAGTACTTAAGGCTCACAATGATTTGCTCAATGAAATGAATAGTAAGAAAAATGATTATGCTGTTAGAGTGGCTACTAGAACTGGTAAGAATGACTCAGGAACCTTTGTATCCTGAAGGCCACCCTAAGAGAATTGAGCAAGATTCTCAGAGAAATAATATTGATGCACCTAGTCCTTCTAAAAAGAAGAAAAAGAAAAATGATAGGACTTTGCATGCTTCTAGTGAACCTATTGCTGAACCACCTGAGAATCCAAATGATATATCTATTTCTGATGCTGAAACACAATCTGGTAATGAACATGAACCTAGTGAAAATGTTAATGATGATGTTCATGATGATGCTCAACCTAGTAATGATAATGATGTAGAAATTGAACCTGCTGTTGATCTTGATAACCCACAATCAAAGAATCAACGTTATGATAAGAGAGACTTTGTTGCTAGGAAACATGGTAAAGAAAGAGAACCATGGGTTCAGAAACCCATGCCTTTTCCTCCCAAACCATCCAAGAAAAAGGATGATGAGGATTTTGAGCGCTTTGCTGAAATGATTAGACCTATCTTTTTGCGTATGCGATTAACTGATATGCTCAAAATGAATCCTTATGCTAAGTATATGAAAGATATTGTTACTAATAAAAGAAAGATACCGGAAGCTGAAATTTCCACCATGCTTGCTAATTATACTTTTAAGGGTGGAATACCAAAGAAACTTGGAGATCCAGGAGTACCCACTATACCATGCTCCATTAAAAGAAACTATGTTAAAACTGCTTTATGTGATCTTGGAGCCGGTGTTAGTGTTATGCCTCTCTCTTTATATCGTAGACTTGATTTGAATAAGTTGACACCTACTGAAATATCTTTGCAAATGGCTGATAAATCAACTGCTATACCTGTCGGTATTTGTGAGGATGTGCCTGTTGTGGTTGCAAACGTTACTATTTTAACGGACTTTGTTATTCTTGATATTCCCGAGGACGATAGTATGTCTATTATTCTTGGAAGACCTTTTTTGAATACTGCAGGGGCTGTTATTGATTGCAACAAAGGCAATGTCACTTTTCATGTTAATGGTAATGAGCATACGGTACACTTTCCGAGGAAACAACCTCAAGTTCACAGTATCAATTCTATTGGAAAAATTCCATCGATTATTTTTGGAGGTTTTGAATTTCCTCTTCCTACTGTCAAGAAGAAATATGATATTCTTATTATTGGGGATGTGCATATCCCCGTTGAGGTAACATAGTGTTATTCGAAATTTCTCCGGTTCCATGTTATTCGGAATGAGTTTGTTAACAAGACTTGATCAACCTTGTTAGTGGATTCCTTTTGATGAGCATGAGATGGATGAAACTAGAAGGCACAACCTTCTGTACCCTCTTTCTACTTTCTGTTATTTAGTTGAAATAAAGTAAAAATAGTATTTTTCTGTCTGTTTTCTGATTTATCCGTGCAATATAAAAATACCCCGAAAATAAAAGTTCTCCAAATGCCTTGAAAATGGAATATGATTTTTTCTGGAATATTTGGGAATATCTGGCACTGAGAACACAGCAGGAGGGGCAAGCACCTGGCCACGAGGGTGGAGGGCGCGCCCTACCCCCCTGGGCGTGCCCCTGCCTCCTGGGCCCATGGTGGCTCCCCTCCACTTATTCCTGCACCCACACACTTCTTCTTCCTGCCACAAACACCAATATCCAGCTCAAGCACGAGTTCTAGCTCATTTTACTGCGATTTTTGATCTCCTTGCTCAAAGCACCTCTCACAAAACTGCTTGGGGAGATTGTTCCTTGGCATGTGACTCCTCCATTGGTCCAATTAATTTTTGTTCTAGTGCTCTATTCATTGCAAATTTGTGCTGCCTAGGTTACCATGTTCTTGAGCTTGCATGTCAAATTTATATGGTTCCAAGTAGTTCTAATGCATGATATAGGCTCTAGTCACTTGTAGGAGTAGTTGCTATCAATTTTGTTTAGCTTGGTTCACTTTTGTTTGAAGTTACTAAAAATTTCAGAAATTTTCAGAAAATAATGAAGAGATTTTTGAGGGGCTCATCGAGCCGAAGCTCGAAGGAAAAGCAAATGAAGAAGCACAGAGGCCCAAATATAATTTGCCTCGCACCGCGGAGGTTCGGCCGTGTGAATGGCCTTCCGATGATTTCTTGAGAGAAGCCGGGATTTACGATGATTTCTATTCATTGGCTGAGAATGCTGGCCTCACTGACTTCCTCCGCGACCAACGTCATCAGTATCTCTTACTCACCAATACTTTTGTGCAAAACTTCTACTATTTTCCTAAGGAAACACCTCCTTCAGTAGAGTTTCATTTATATGATGTTGTTAAGAAGATCCCACTAGATGAATTTTGCAAGGTTTGCAAAATACCCTTCGAGGGTACCTTAGATGAACCACATCGTAAAGATGTGGATGGGTTTATTGACACCATTACTGTGTGGGAAACTAGGAAGGTTTCCGATGCAAGAATCACTAGCATACATTTTCCTGTTTTACGCTACTTTGCCCTATTTGCTAGTCGTTGCTTAATTGGTCGCGGAAACTGTGGAAACCTTAGTGTTCCTGATATTATCATCTTGTTCCATGGTTTATTCCGTGATAACTCTGTTAGTATGGGCGGAATTATTGCTAAACGGTTAAGTTTGAACCGTACAAAGGGCCCCATCTTTGGAGGTATTTGTGCTTCACGCCTTGCTGCACATTATAACATACCTATTAGGCACTATGAGAAAGAAGAAAAATTGCTGCCCAATGCTTATTTAGATTATAAGAGTATGGTAGCGCATGATTTCATTGTTAAGAATAGGGAAGGGGAGCTTAAATACAAATTGTTCTTTGATAAACATCACCCTGAGACTATTACCTTGCCTGCTCCCTCCTTGTTTAATTTATTTACAGGTCCGTATCTCGTTCCGTGGGCGGCCATTCACGCCTACCGGAACCCTACACCAGCCCCTGAGCCGGAACCACAATTTGAGCCTCCACGAGAGTCTGATTATTTTTGGGATCCGGAGATGACTGCCAGCCAGTGGCAATCAAAGTCTTCTTCATCTCAGTACGACCCCGGCTACAACTACGGATATCCACCAGGCCATCCGTGGCAATAAACCAACTTAGGCCAAAAGCCTAAGCTTGGGGGAGTACGTATTTCCCACCGACATTACATTTATGTTCACACACACTCATTGCTAGATGTCGGTGCTAGTTTATTTTCTTTTTCCTGCTTTCTTCTTGTGTGTTTGATAAATCTTAAGAAAAACAAAAAAAATTTAGTGATAGCTTTTAGCTAGTTTACTTTCTTGCTGTAGTAGTAATAATTAAAAGAAAACCCAAAAAGATTTCCGTTCTTCTTTTGCTTGTTGGGAGCTTTCCCGTATAAATAGTTTTATTTCTTTTCTTTTCTTGGGGGGTCGATAGGAGAAGACCATGATTAAATTGTTGAAGTGGCTCTTATGTGCATTATTGTTGATTTAACCAAGAGCCCATATTGCCTTGTCTTCTCCTGCTTATTGAATGCTCGCAGATTCCAGCTTAGTCCAATGCACGTGCACTCTTATTATTATTCACTTCGTTCGGTCGTGCAAGTGAAAGGCAATTATGACGATATATGATGGACTGACTGAGATGAAAAAGCTGGTATGAACTCGACCTCTCTTGTTTTTGTAAATATGATTAGTTCATCGTTCCTGATTCAGCCTATTATGAATAAACATGTTTGCAATGACAATTAGAGATCATAGTTGCTTGTGCCATGCTTGATTAGCTATGAGTTATAATGGTTTACCTTGCGTGCCAACATGCTATTAAAATGGTTGTGATGTGGTATAGTGGGGTGGTATCCTCCTTTGAATGATTTAAGTGACTCGACTTGGCACATGTTCACACATGTAGTTGAAACAAATCAACATAGCCTTCACGATATTTATGTTCATGGTGGATTATATCCTACTCATGCTTGTACTCAATGTTTATTAATTTTAATGCATGTTCATGACTGTTGTCGCTCTCTAGTTGGTCGCTTCCCAGTCTTTTGCTAGCCTTCACTTGTACTAAGCGGGAATACTGCTTGTGCATCCAATCCCTTAAACCCCAAAGTTATTCCATATGAGTCCACTATACCTTCCTATATGCGGTATCTACCTGCCGTTCCAAGTAAATTTGTATGTGCCAAACTCTAAACCTTCAAATAAACATTCTGTTTTGTATGCTCGAATAGCTCATGTATCAACTAGGGCTGCCCTTATCTTCCATGCTAGGCGGGTTATTCTCAAGAGGAGTGGACTCCGCTCCTCATTCACGAGAAAATGGCTGGTCACCGGGATGCCCAGTCCCATGCTTTATGCAAACTAAATCAAAATAATTGCAAACAAAACTCCCCCTGGGACTGTTGCTAGTTGGAGGCACTCGTTGTTTCGAGCAAGCCATGGATTGATGCTTGTTGGTGGAGGGGGAGTATAAACTTTACCATTCTGTTTGGGAACCGCCTATAATGTGTGTAGCATGGAAGATATCGCCATCTCTTGGTTGTTATGTTGACAATGAAAGTATGCCGCTCAAAATATTATTTATCTCTATTTCAAAACCGAGCTCTGGCACCTCTACAAATCCCTGCTTCCCTCTGCGAAGGGCCTATCTATTTACTTTTATGTTGAGTCATCACCCTCTTATTAAAAAGCACTAGCTGGAGAGCGCAGCTGTCATTTGCATCCATTACTATTAATTTATATTGGGTATGACTATGATGGATCTCTTTTACCATGAATTACAATGTCTAGTCAGTCCTTGATCTTTAAAGGTGCTCTGCATTTATGTTTTGCGGTCTCAGAAAGGGCTAGCGAGATACCATCTTGTTATATCATATCATGATTGTTTTGAGAAAGTGTTGTCATCCGAGATTTATTATTATGGCTCGCTAGTTGATTATGCTATTGATATGAGTAAACATGAGACCTAAGAGTTATTGTGAATGTGGTTAGTCATAATCTTTGCTGAAAACTTGAATGCTGGCTTTACATATTTACAACAACAAGAGCAAACAGAGTTTGTAAAAGTTTTTCTTTATCACTTTTAGTTTATCAACTGAATTGCTTGAGGACAACCAAAGGTTTAAGCTTGGGGGAGTTGATACGTCTCCGTCGTATCTACTTTTCCAAACACTTTTGCCCTTGTTTTGGACTCTAACTTGCATGATTTGAATGGAACTAACCCGGACTGACGCTGTTTTCAGCAGACTTTCCATGGTGTTATTTATGTGCAGAAACAAAAGTTCTCGGAATGACCTGAAACTCCACGGAACATCTATTTGGAAAATAAGAAAAATACTGGAAGAAAAATCCACGTCAGGGGGCCCACACCCTGTCCACGAGGGTGGGGGCGCGCCTGCCCCCTAGGGCGCCCCCTACCTCCTGGCCCCCCTGACGCTCCACCGACCTCAACTCCAACTCCATATATTCACTTTCGGGGAGAAAAAAATGAAGGAGAAGGATTCATCGCGTTTTACGATACGGAGCCGCCGCCAAGCCCTAAAACCTCTCGGGAGGGCTGATCTGGAGTCCGTTCGGGGCTCCGGAGAGGGGGATTCGTCGCCGTCGTCATCATCAACCATCCTCCATCACCAATTTCATGATGCTCACCGCCGTGCGTGAGTAATTCCATCGTAGGCTTGCTGGACGGTGATGGGTTGGATGAGATCTATCATGTAATCGAGTTAGTTTTGTTAGGGTTTGATCCCTAGTATCCACTATGTTCTGAGATTGATGTTGCTATGACTTTGCTATGCTTAATGCTTGTCACTAGGGCCCGAGTGCCATGATTTCAGATCTGAACCTATTATGTTTTCATGAATATATGTGAGTTCTTGATCCTATCTTGCAAGTCTATAGTCACCTACTATGTGTTATGATCCGGCAACCCCGAAGTGACAATAATCGGGACCACTCCCGGTGATGACCATAGTTTGAGGAGTTCATGTATTCACTATGTGCTAATGCTTTGTTCCGGTACTCTATTAAAAGGAGGCCTTAATATCCCTTAGTTTCCATTAGGACCCCGCTGCCACGGGAGGGTAGGACAAAAGATGTCATGCAAGTTCTTTTCCATAAGCACGTATGACTATATTCGGAATACATGCCTACATTACATTGATGAATTGGAGCTAGCTCTATGTCACCCTATGTTATGACTGTTACATGCTGAACCGCATCCGGCATAATTCTCCATCACCGATCCAATGCCTACGAGCTTTTCACATACTGTTCTTCGCTTATTTACTTTTCCGTTGCTACTGTTCCAATCACTACAAAACCCAAAAATATTACTTTTGCTACCGTTACCGTTACTTCCATACTACTTTGGTACGAAATACTTTGTTGCAGATACTATGTTATCCAGGTGTGGTTGAATTGACAACTCAACTGCTAATACTTGAGAATATTCATTGGCTCCCCTTGTGTTGAATCAATAAATTTGGGTTGAATACTCTACCCTCGAAAACTGTTGCGATCCCCTATACTTGTGGGTTATCAGAGTTCCACCAAAAAAATTATCCTATGCATCTAGTTCATCGTGATCGGAATTATATATATAATTTTTGGCCTCGTGAAGGAGAAAGTATCGCTCTAGCTTGGGGGAGGCTTAAGTCAATGTTATATTCATGCCCCAATCATGAGCTCTCAAGAGAAATTAGTATCCAGAATTTGTATGCTCGGCTTTCTCGCAATGATCAAACCATGTTGGATACTTCTTGTGCTGGTTCTTTTATGAAGAAGACTATTGAATTCCGGTGGGATCTTTTGGAAAGAATTAAACACAACTCTGAAGATTGGGAACTCGATGAAGGTAAGAGTCAGGTATTAAACTTAGGTATGATTGTGTTAAATATTTTATGGATACCGATGCTTTTCAAAAGTATTGCACTAAATATGGACTTGACTCTGAGATAGTAGCCTTCTTTTGTGAATCATTTACTACTCATGTTGAACTCCCTAAGGAGAAGTGGTTTAAATATCACCCACCTATTAAAGAAGAAATTAAAAACCAGTACCAGTTAAAGAAGAAACTATACTTTATAATGTTGATCCAGTTGTTCCTTCTGCTTATATTGAGAAACCACCTTTCCCTGTTAGGATAAAGGAACATGCTAAAGTTTCAACTGTGGTTAACAAAAGCTATATTAGAACACCTAAACCTGATGAACAAATTAAAGTTGAACCTAGTATTGCTATGGTTAAAGATCTCTTGGAAGAAGATATGGATGGGCATGCTATTTACTTCTGTGAAGAAGCTGCTAGAATTGCTAAACCTGATAAACGAGATAAACATAGACCTGTTGTTAGCATGCCTGTTATTTTAGTTAAAATAGGAGATAACTGTTATGATGGTTTATGTGACATGGGTGCTAGTGTGAGTGCTATTCCTTACATTTTATATGGAGAAATCATGAAAGACATAGCACCTGCTGAGACAGAAGAAATAGATTACTATTAAACTTGCTAATAGAGACACCATATCACCAATTGGGATTATTAGAGATGTTGAAGTCTTGTGTGGGAAAATTAAATACCCTACTGATTTTCTTGTTCTTGGTTCCCCACAAGATGACTTTTGTCCCATTATCTTTGGTAGACCTTTCTTGAATAGATTCAATGCTAAGATACATTGTAAGAAACAAACTGTTGGTGTTAGCTTTGGTGATGAGTCTCATGAGTTTAATTTTTCCAAGTTTAGTAGAAATCATCATGAAAAAGAATTGCCTAGTAAGGATGAATTAATTGGTCTTGCTTCTATTGATGTTCCACCTACTGATCCTTTAGAACAATATTTGCTAGACCATGAAAATGATTTACATATGTATGAAAGAAATGAAATAGATAAGGTTTTGTTTGAACAACGTCCTCTGCTTAAACACAATTTGCCTATTGAAACTCTAGGAGGTCCTCCTCCACCTAAAGGTGATCATGTGTTTGAATTAAAACAATTGCCAGACACTTTGAAATATGCTTATCTCGATGAAAAGAAAATATATCATATTATTATTAGTGCTAACCTTTCAGAACATGAAGAAGAAAGATTATTGAAAAGTTTTAAGGAAGCACCGGGCTGCTATTGGATATACTCTTGATGATTTAAAGGGCATTAGCCCTGATGCTAAACCCGTTGTTGATCACCAACGTCGATTGAATCCAAAAATGAAGGAAGTGGTAAGAACGGAAATCTTAAAACTTCTGGAAGCAGGTATAATTTATCCTATAGCTGACAATAGATGGGTAAGTCATGTTCATTGTGTCCCTAAGAAAGGAGGTATTACTGTTGTTCCTAATGATAAGAATGAACTTATTCCACAAAGAATTGTTACATGCTATAGAATGGTAATTGATTATAGAAAATTAAACAAAGCAACTAGAAAAGATCATTACCCTTTGCCTTTTATTGATCAAATGCTTGAAAGATTATCTAAGAACACACACTTTTGCTTCCTTGATGGATACTCTGGCTTTTCACAAACACCAGTTTCTCAACCTGATCAAGAAAAGACCACTTTTACTTGTCCCTTTGGAACTTATGCTTATAGACGTATGCCTTTTGGTTTATGTAATGCACCTGCTACCTTTCAAAGATGTATGACTGCTATCTTCTCTGACTTTTGTGAAAAGATTGTTGAGGTTTTCATGGATGACTTTTCCGTTTATGGGAAGTCTTTTGATGATTGATTTAAGCAATCTTGAGCGAGTTTTGCAGAGATGTGAACAAACAAATCTTGTCTTGAATTGGGAGAAGTGCCACTTTATGGTTAATGAAGGCATTGTCTTGGGTCATAAAATTTCGGAAAGAGGTATTGAAGTGGACCAAGCTAAGGTTGATGCGATTGAGAAAATGCCATGTCCTAAGGACATCAAAGGTATTCGTAGTTTCCTAGGTCATGCTGGTTTCTATAGGAGATTTATCAAAGACTTTTCTAAAATTTCTAGGCCTCTTACTAATCTTTTGCAAAAGGATATTCCTTTTGTTTTTGATGATGATTGTCTTGAAGCCTTTGAAACACTCAAGAAAGCCTTAATATCTGCACCTATTGTTCAACCACCTGATTGGAACTTGCCTTTTGAAATTATGTGTGATGCTAGTGATTATGTTGTTGGTGCTGTTCTAGGACAAAGAGTTGATAAGAAATTGAATGTTATTCATTATGCTAGTAAAACTCTAGACAGTGCTCAGAGAAATTATGCTACTACTGAAAAAGAATTCTTAGTAGTGGTGTTTGCTTGTGATAAATTTAGATCTTATATTGTTGATTCCAAAGTAACTGTTCACACAGACCATGCTGCTATTAAATATCTTATGGAAAAGAAAGATGCTAAACCTAGACTTATTCGTTGGGTTCTCTTGTTACAAGAATTTGATTTACATATCATTGATAGAAAAGGAGCTGAGAACCCAGTAGCTGATAACTTGTCTAGGCTTGAAAATGTGCTTGATGACCCACTACCTATTGATGATAGTTTTCCTGATGAGCAGTTAGCTGCAATAAATGTTTCTCATAGTACTCCTTGGTATGCTGACTATGCTAATTACATTGTTGCTAAATATTTACCACCTAGCTTTACATACCAGCAAAAGAAAAATTTCTTCTATGATTTAAGACATTACTTTTGGGATGACCCACATCTTTATAAAGAAGGAGTAGATGGTATTATTAGACGTTGTGTACCTGAGCATGAACAGGGACAAATCCTACGGAAATGTCACTCGAAGCTTATGGAGGGCATCATGCTGGAGATAGAACTGCTCACAAGGTATTGCAATCTGGATTTTATTGGCCTACTCTCTTCAAGGATGCCCGTAAGTTTGTCTCTTCTTGTGATGAATGTCAAAGAATAGGTAATATCGATAAGCGTCAAGAAATGCCTATGAATTATTCACTTGCCATTGAACCATTTGATGTTTGGGGATTTGATTACATGGGACCTTTTCCTTCCTCTAATTGGTATACACATATCTTGGTTGCTGTTGATTATGTTACTAAATGGGTAGAAGCTATTCCAACTAGTAGTGCTGATCACAACACCTCTATTAAAATGCTTAAGGAAGTTATTTTCCCAAGGTTTGGAGTCCCTAGATATTTAATGATTGATGGTGGTTCACACTTTATTCGTGGTGCTTTCCGTAAGATGCTTGCTAAGTATGATGTTAACCATAGAATTGCATCATCCTATCATCCTCAATCTAGTGGTCAAGTTGAACTTAGCAATAGAGAAATAAAATTAATTTTGCAAAAAAATGTTAATAGGTCCAGGAAGAATTGGTATAAGAAATTGGATGATGCACTTTGGGCTTATAGAACAGCGTATAAAAATCCTATGGGTATGTGTCCCTATAAAATGGTTTATGGAAAAGCTTGTCATTTGCCTCTTGAGTTAGAACATAAAGCATATTGGGCAGTTAAAGAACTCAACTATGATTTCAAACTTGCTGGTGAAAAGAGGTTATTTGATATAAGCTCTTTAGATGAATGGAGAACCCAAGCTTATGAAAATGCAAAGTTATTCAAAGAAAAAGTTAAAAGATGGCATGACAAAAGAATTCAAAAGCGTGAATTTAAAGTTGGAGAATATGTTCTTTTGTACAACTCTCGTTTTAGATTTTTTGTAGGAAAGCTCCTCTCAAAATGGGAAGGCCCATACATCATCAAGGAGGTTTACCGGTCTGGAGCCATCAAAATAAATAACTCCGAAGGTTGTCAATGGGCAACGAATAAAGCATTATATCTCAGGGACGCCTATCAATGTTGAAAGTAATATTATCCAAACTTTGACACCAGAACAACACATAAAAGAGTCCTTCTGGAACACTCTAGAATCGTGAAAATAAAGAGGTACGTGATACGGTAAGTAAATGGACTCCGAAAAATCTGCAAAAATATTTTTTATCAGTTTTGGAATATTTTAAAATTTTGGAAATAAAGAAACTTTCAGGAAGCGTCCCCTCGTGGGCACAAGACACCAGGGCGCGCCAGGCTTGCCTGGCGCGCCCAGGTGGGTTGTGCCCACCTGGGACACCTTCTGTACTCCGTTTTTCTTCCATATGCTTGTCCTCCAAGATAAAACATCTATATATACTTCCCGAACCTGTTGATCACCGCATCGCGGAGAAATCCGCTGTTCTCTTTTCTTGATGTTTCCGGTCAGATTTATCAAGCCAGGCATCATGTCTTCTTGCTCCTCCAACAACATGGAAGACGATGCTTGGCTGATGAAGATCGAGACGAAGTAGGAGGAGCCCACGGATGCCATCAAGGGAGACAAGGGCAAGAAAGCTACCTTAGATCCACCCCCGGTGGTAGCACAAGAGCTGCTGGCCGAGGAGGAGGAAGAGGATATCCTTAAGCCCTACCTATCTCATCTTACTCCTACTGAGATTGAGGCTTTTCGCATCATTGAAATAGTTCGCATACAGAATAAGTATCTTACTCGCGAAAATATTCTGCATCAAGAGCATATCATCTATCTCCGGAGCGTCATCTGTCGGCTGGAGAACCTCTTGATCCTTAAGGATAGGATCGCTTCATCACCACCATCATCTTCTTCACCACCAAAGGAGAATTGAGTATCGGGTATGGGCACTCTCCTTGGCTTCCGCCAAGCTTGGGGGAGGTGCCCCGGTATCGTATCATCCCACTATATTTTTGCTTTTACTCATCCTAGTTCGATCATTTGCTTTTAGATGAAATAAAGTTTAGTTCGATCCTTTCTTCTCTGAGAATTTTCTTAGTGATCTATCCTTGTAATCATGTGCAAGTAATATAATAAAGTTAGTTTGAGTTTTTGCTTTCTTTACTCTCATGTTGCAAATAAAGAAAAGAAATAAATAAATAAAAGAGAAAGGAAATAAATCAATAAGATTATATACTAATCCTATGGTAGGTGATGGCACCACATAAGGAAAAGTATAAGTAGAAATTTTTATTAGAGATTGACAAACATAGCATTAGTCAATGATGCAACTCATGAAAGAATTAATAAGGGAAGAGAAGATTCACATATAGATATACTATCCTAGAAATCTTTTGTGATTGTGAGCCCCCATCAAAATATTATATGCCAAAATTGTTGACGTTGGACAAGGAAGACAACTTAATGGTTTATGTTTGTTTATATTCACATAGAAGTCATATTGTCATAGATCCTTTAACATGTGGTGCTTGCCCTTATCTTTGCTAGCCAAAAAATTCTGCACTAAGTAGAGATACTACTTGTGCATCCAAAAACCCTTAAACCCACTAATCTTTTTCAAGTGTCCACCATACCTACCTAGGGATTGAGCAAGATCCCTCAAGTAAGTTGTCATCGGTGCAAAAAGGCAATAAAAATTGCTTCTAAAAGTGTGAGATCATTTAGTGTAAGAGAAAATTGAGTGTTGTACGAACTTGGATGACAAAGAATAAAAGCGACGGACTGCATAATAAAGGTTGTCATCTTAAGGGGCAATACAACGTGACGTTCTCTTGCACTAAGGGATTGAGCATACAAACAAATAAGCGCATGGCAACCTCTGCTTCCCTCTGCGAAGGGCCTTCCTTTATTTTATGCACTTACTTTTATGCAAAGAGTCAAAGTTTTCCTTCTATTCCTTTTATTTTTCTCCTTTGGCAAGCATCATGTGGTGAGGAAAGATCTAGGCACATATGTCTAGTTGAATATAGATAGCATGAGTTATTATTGTTGACATCACCCTTGAGGTGAGTATGTTGGGAGGCGAAACTATAAGCCCCTATCTTTCTATGTGTCCGGTTGAAACGTTTTGCTCATGGGTACGAGGTGATTGTTAGCAATCATAGAAGACTATATGATGGTTGAGTATGTGGACTTGCCTAAAGGCTCCAACACGTGACCCTTCCTGAAAAGATGATGAATTGTAGTTGCAAAGTTGACTGAGAACATAGTTTGTCGGTTTCTAATAGAGTTTTTGCTTTATACTTCGATTGTGTGATGAACTATTACTTATTCATGAGAAGTATATGATAAAAGTTCTATGATAAAAGTCCTATGTTTAATTTTGTTGCTGTTATAATAATAAACATGATGCTTCTATGTCCGTATTTTGTTTTTATCGACACCTCTCTCTCAAAGCATGTGGACATGTTTTTCGATTTCTGTTTTCGCTTGAGGACAAGCGAGGTCTAAGCTTGGGGGAGTTGATACGTCCAATTTGCATCATGTTTCCTTACTATTATTCATAATGTTTTATCCATAACAATGCTTTTTGGAGTAATTCTAATGCCTTTTCTCTCATAATTTGCAAGGAACACACCAAGAGGGAGAATTCCGGCAGCTGGAAATCTGGACCTGGAAAAGCTACGTCAGGCCACCTATTCTGCACAACTCCAAATGAGCTGAAACTTCACGGAGATTTTTTATGTATTATTTAAGAAATATTGGAGCCAATAAACACTAGAGGGGGGCCACCAGGTGGACACAACCCACCTGGGTGCGCCAGGCCCCCCAGGCGTGCCCTAGTGGGTTGTGGCCTCCTCGGCCCACCTCCGGTGCCCATCTTTCGGGACGGAGCGCCGCCGTCTCGAGGCGAAACTTGGGCAGGAGCACTTTTGCCCTCTGGCGGAGCGATCCCGCCGGGGGAACTTCCCTCCCGGAGGGGGAAATCATCATCATCATCACCAACAACTCTCCCATCTTGGGGAGGGCAATCTCCATCAACATCTTCAACAAGACCATCTCCTCTCAAACCCTAGTTCATCTCTTGTATTCAGTCTTGTTACCGGAACTATAGATTGGTGCTTGTGGGTGACTAGTAGTGTTGATTACATCTTGTAGTTGATTACTATATGGTTTATTTGGTGGAAGATTATATGTTCATATCCATTATGCTATTTAATACTCCTCTAATCATGAACATTTTTATCATTTGTGAGTAGTTACTTTTGTTCTTGAGGTCACGGGAGAAATCATGTTGCAAGTAATCATTTGAACTTGATATGTGTTCGATATTTTGATAGTATGTATGTTGTTATTCCCTTAGTGGTGTCATGTGAACGTCGACTACATGACACTTCACCATATTTGGGCCTAAGGGAATGCATTGTGGAGTAGCAATTAGATGGTGGGTTGCGAGAGTGACAGAAGCTTAAACCCCAGTTTATGCGCTATTTCGTAAGGAACCGATTGGATCCAAAAGTTTAATGCTATGGTTAGAATTTATTCTTAATACTTTTCTCGTAGTTGCGGGTGCTTGCGGGAGGGTTAATCATAAGTAGGAGGTTTGTTCAAGTAAGAACAACACCTAAGCACCGGTCCACCCACATATCAAATTATCAAAGTAGCGAACACAAATCAAACCAACATGATGAAAGTGACTAGATGAAATTCCCGTGTACCCTCAAGAACACTTTGCTTATCATAAGAGACTGTTTTGGCTTGTCCCTTGCCTCAAAAGGATTTGTCTACCTTGCTGCACTTTTGTTACTACTACTGTTACTTGCTTGTTACAAATTATCTCGCTATCAAACTACTCCGCTACTTACAATTTCAGCACTTGCAGACATTACCTTATTGAAAACTACTTGTCATTTCCTTCTGCTCCTTGTTGGGTTTGACACTCTTACTTATCGAAAAGAGCTACAATTGATCCCCTATACTTGTGGGTCATAAGGCGCACTCGAATAATAGCCAACAAAGGCATTTTGAAAAAATACCTGCCATTTTAATATCTTAAAAATTTGTATAATTCAAATCATGTGCATTCTGTTAACCATTCATGTGACGCCATGTGTCTTCGCTTTAATGGCTATAGGAGGTGTCGTGCGGACAGCTGCTTGACCTTGACTGAACAGGAGGCGTGCGAGCGGAGTCCGGTGCGCAGGCTGACCGAGAGGCGTGCAAGTTGTCCTCCAATGCGCAGGCTCACCGGGAAGCGTGCAAGCTGTACGCTACGCAGGCTCACTGGGAAGCGAGCCCTTTGACTTCCATGGCCGCCCGCCTTCCTCTCCCTTAATGGCGCCCGAGCCGCTGTTTAATACGGGCGGCCTTATTGTTCGCCTCCCATTCCCCTCCCTCCCACAGACCTCGACCAACGCCATGGCGCAGAATGATCATCTGGCACTAGTCTTCAAGTTTGGTGAAGTCGACTCCGAGCCGGAGGAGATAGAAAATAAGGAGGAATGGGGCCTCATGGACATGGCCCAGAACGAGCTGGCCACGGCGGTTGCTGCCCCGCTCCCGTCCCAGCTCCCATTCCCACGCCCGCGCCAGCGACCATCCCCGTAGCATTGACGGGCTGGTCGCCGAGCACTATCGCAGAGCTGGAAGCTGCGGGCGTCAGCGAGGTCTCCTCGGACCCGCGCGAGCTCGTGTACATGCCAGCACCAGCGCCACCGTGGCGCCGGCCCCCGAGCGTTTGGCTGCACCCGCTGCGCCTGTGCCCCTGCCCGTGCGCGCCCCTCCACCACTGCGGCGCCGGTCCCCGTGCGTTTGGCCGCACCCGCCGCGCCCGTGCCCGTGCGCACGCCCCCCTCAACGGCATGGGACGCTGCCGTCTACCGCTACCTCTCAGCGGCGCCAGTTGCCGTCCTCCCGTGCCCCGCCCATCGATCGCCCAGCAACATGATGTTTGATTTACAAGTGTTGATAGATGATATTGGAGTATCAGTTATCACTGTTATATTTTGGGGATAAATTCCGTCATTAAGTTGGTCAGGTGTCACTGAACCAGGCTTTTCCAGTGCAACCACATTTGCCTTTTATGGGAAGGCCCTAATGCGATCTGTTGTCATGCCTCTCGCCGGTGCCTCCAATGAGGGAAGGTTATGGGCGCGCGCTACCCTGATCAGGTAGGCGGACATAAGCCTTGTGTGCCCGTAGTTGTGGTTAGGCGCCTTTTTGTCCCCGTTTGGGACCGTTTTTGTTTCCCACGACGGTGGCCGTTGATGCCTTTGGTAGGCACGGGGCCACCCATGACTTAGCCTAGAAGGGAGTTGGTCGGAATGGCCGGGAGAGTGTCATGGCGATAGATCGGTTTTGTCGGAACGCCGTTGGTCAACCCGAATGGGAGTGCGAGGCCATGGGTTCTGTGGTGTGGGTAAAGTGCGCTACCTCTGCAGAGTGTGTGCGTGTCAAATCTATCGATAGCCGCGTCCTCGGTCATGGGCACAAGTTCGTACTAGGTCACACCGTTCGATCAACACTCACATGACGGAATGACTTATAGGTGATTTATATGTTGATATATTGTGAGCAGTAATAGTTTGGCAGGATGTTGATGATGATGTTGGGATAATCTTGAGGATGATCATTCAGTTTGTGATGTTGTCACGAGGTGATCATGTGGATGTTTTGACACTACTAGGAAAAGGGCTATAGATGAAATGGCCACTAATGGCGCACCAGACATGTGGTGCGCCACTACTATGTAGCAGTGGCGCACCATGTGCTGGTGCGCCATTAGTGTGAAAGACACTAATGGCGCACCGGACACACGGTGCGCCACTAGTAACAATTTTTTTTCCAAACATACTAATGGCGCACCAGGGCACAATGCGCCATTACTAGTTCTAACTAGTAATGGCGCACCAGCCTCATAGTGCGCCAGTACTATATATTTTTTTTGCAAAACTACTAATGGCGCACCAGTGTATAGTGTGCCAAGGATCTGTTCGATGGTGAAACCGAACCCCGAAGACGCCCGCGTATGAGGAGCGGCGATGAAATAGACGAGCTGTTGAAAAATTGGAAAGATTGCCCACTGCCGGGAAAGAAGCAAAAGGCGCCAGAGCCAGGAAAGAAGCAAAAGGCGCCAGAGCCGCTGCTGAAGGTATGGAAAACGAGGTCTGTTTTCTGGGACTTGCTGTACTGGAAGATCCACCGTGTGCCTCACAGCCTTGATGTCATGCATATCACGAAGAACGTGTGCGAGAGTCTGCTTGGTACCCTGCTCAACATGCCAGAGAGGACCAAAGATGGGCCGAAATCAAGGGCATACTTGAAGTCAATGGGCATCAGGGAGGAGCTTCACGCTAATGATGATGATGATGAGGCGAAGCAGGACACGGAAAGTCGTCGCAAAGGCAAAAAGGCCAAGAAGACTGGAAATGACTTCCCTCCTGCGTGCTTCACTCTAAGTCAGGAGGAGATCGATCAGTTTTTCACCTGCCTCGTAGGAGTAAAACTTCCTTATGGTTACGCGGGGAAGATAAGCAGATACCTAGACTCAGCGAAGCAGAAGTTCAACGGGATGAAGTCTCACGACTGTCACGTGCTGATGACGCAGATACTTCCAGTTGCAATCTGTGGGATCATGGACGCGCACGTCCGTGAAACGCTATTTGGCCTATGCAACTTTTTCGACGTCATCTCTTGGAAGTCTGTTGGCGTGAGGCAACTCAGAAGGCTACAGGAAGAGATCGTGGTGATACTATGCGAGCTTGAGATGTACTTCCCCCCCCCCCCGCATTCTTCGATGTTATGGTGCATCTGCTGGTCCATATCGTGGAGGATATCATACAACTCGGGCCGACGTTCCTGCACAGCATGATGCCGTTCGAAAGGATGAATGGTGTCATCAAAGGATACGTTCGCAACATGTCACGTCTAGAGGGAAGCATAGCCAGGGGCTTTCTGACCGAAGAGTGCATCTCCTACTGCACGAATTATCTAGGCATCGAGAACCCCGTTGGTCTGCCCGTCAACAGGCACCTCGGCAGGCTCGCTGGATGGGGTCACCGTGAGGGTCGCCGCGAAATGCATGTCGACTTCGAGGGTCGACTCGCCGACTTTGAAAGAGGAAACCTAGTCGCGCTACAACACATAGACGTGGTCGATCCTTGGGTGGTAGAGCACAAAACCTTTATTGAGAAGACGTACAATGACCGAGGCCAACAGAGGACGGACGGAGATATAATCAAAGAGCACAACTCATGTTTCACGAGTTGGTTCAAGCAGAAGCTTCTGTCGTACCCTTTACATGAGGATTCTTCCGCGGAAGAACAACTCATATTCGCCTTGTCACAGGGCGCCGAGCACAACCTGATGACGTATGAGGCGTACGATATCAACGGCTACACATTCTACACCGAGGACAAGGACATGAAGAGCGATGGTTATCAGAACTCCGGGGTAACGATGGAATCCTACACCGGTAATGACAAGGACAGATACTACGGAAGGATCGAGGAGATCAGGGAGCTGAGCTACGCTGGAGAGAAGGTCCCGATGTTCCGTGTCAGATGGGCCAAGAGCGTCATAAAAGAAGACCGGTATTTCACCACCATGGTTATACCCGAAGCCAAATCCAAGACCGCAGGCGCGAACGTCACCGCGAAAAATGAGCCATGGGTACTGGCTTCCCAAGTGGACCAATGCTTCTTCATTACCGACCCGTCAAAGCCCAGTCGTGTTGTTGTGAGGAGAGGCAAAAGGAAGATCATCAGAATGGATGGAGTCACCAATGAGCAAGACTTCGACAAGTACGGCGACCCGAAGATGGAACATGACGACGACGATGAAGTATCAGCATACACCACAAGAAGAAGCAGGACCACCCTACCTAAAGGACGTCCGTTCAAGAGAAGAACTCCATTTACGAAAAATAAGGGCAAGAAGATTGTGAACAGATAGCTAGCTAAGATCGATTGTATTTAAATTGTAGCCTTCATTTCTCGATTGTAATCGTAGTCTGAATTTGTTAATATTTTTTGAACTCATGAATATTTTTAAATTTCATGGGCACTTTTTGAATTCATGAATATTTTTTGAAATTTTGATGATATTTTTTCATATTCATAAATGTTTTACCATTTCACAAATGAATGCAACTAAAAATCCAAAAAAATATTGATGATATTTTTAAATAACAAATTTGATGATATTTTCAAATAACAAATTTGATGATATCTTCAATTAAAAATAAAAAACAAATTTGATGATACTTTCAAAAAAAAACAAATTTGATGATATCTTCTGTTCTAGTCCTCATGAAAATAATAAATTTGATAAAAAAACAAATTATTAGATGCAACAAAAAATAATGAAAAAAGGTTACTAATGGCGCACCAGAGGAGGGTGCGCCATTGCTATCAGAAAAAAAAGTTACTAATGGCGCACCAGAGGGGGGTGCGCCATTGCTATCAGAAAAAAGTTACTAATGGCGCACCCCTAGATGGTGCGCCATTACTAACCTTCCCCCTTGTGTGTGTTGTCCATCTCGCGTTCGTCCGTCTCTCCCAATCTCACATCTCTCCGACCCACTGCCCGACCCACTGAGCCGCCGCCCCTACTGCGCCGCCGCCCCTACTACGCCGCCGCCCGTAAGCCCCCCTCCTCCTCCGCCCGTCCTCCTCCGCCCGTAAGCCCCCCTCCCCCTGACTGACACCCCTGGCCTCCATGCGTAGTTCACCGTCCCGGATCTCCGACTGCATCGCCTCCCGCGGCGGAAACATCCACAGCGTCGACGTCTTCGTCCCCGACGACGCCCCCGCGTCCACCAGGAGAGGAGGCCCTAGCACCTCGCGACCTCCCCGCCGTCTATCCCCGCCTCCCCAAGCTCGCCGTCTCCGCCCTCTGTCGTCTCCGCTCCGGCCACTACCTCATCGTGGTCAGGTAATCTTCATTGCCCTCCTCCCTCTGCCTCTCTTCCTCCTCTCCTCCCTCCCGGCCATGCCCTCTTCTTCTCTCTTTTGCTAGGTTTAGGTCAAATCCCTCTCGAATTTAGGTCAAATTAGGTTCAAATCCCTCTGAAATTAGTATGTAAAGCTCACTATTCTGAAGTTCTGATCAGTTCAGTACCTTAGTAAGCAATAACACAAGCTTCCATACAAGCCAACAAGCCAAGAAGATACCTGCTACTACTATAGTGTTGATTCTGAATTTGTGGAGAAAGGAGTGCATTCAGAGAAGAGAAGAGAATACAAATGAATTGGCTTGTTTATGTCAAATATAAATGAATTGCTATTTGTGGAGTTTAGGCTCCTTTGAATCAAGGCAGCACTGTCAAATGAGCTCCTCTTCTTTCTACTCCTTACCTAGACATAAACTTGGCAATTTTTAGCAACAAGAATACAAATGATAGTCACTGTAGCTGCACATGATCTCTGCTAGTTATAGAAATTCATTGCTTGTCCTATGTTTTCTGTCAGGGTATTGTTCAGGAAGCTTGCTTGAGTTTGTGTCCTTTAATTTGTAAATCTGCAGTTCTAGCCACTGTTTGTAGTTCTAGCCACTCCTTGCTGTTAGTTCCTCAAGGAGTTCTGCACAAAATTAGCTCAACAAGTTGCATCTGGCTTTTACAAAGTTGTTTTGGCTTAAGAGGATAAGTTGTTGTATATACTGTCATAAAGTTCAGCAAGAACAGGGCATCAACAGTGCTACTCTAGTATCTAGTTGGGGAGGAACAAATGGACAGGGCATCACTGTAGCTGTACTGCACAACAAACTATTAGTCTTAGGATTAACACTGCTCATATGAGATGAGAGGATTTTTTTAAATGGCTTCTTGCAGTTTTGAAAATTCAGTTTATTCGGTTACTGAAAATTCAGTTAATTCAGTTAGGCACACAAATTTCAGAACTTTTGTGTGCCCTAGTACTTGGTGTTTGTAGAAAACCAGGAGTGTCAATGTGACTAGAATTCACTTGTTCTTATATGGGTGAAACTTCACTTGTTTTTAGGCTAGTGCAGGGTGTTGCTTTATTCTGTCATCATTTGTAACTATGTCACAAATAAATTGTTCCTTCTTCTGTATTTGACAAGTAATGACTGTTGATAAGCTGAGGCATGGATTAAGCTGTTTCTTTGCTGTAACATACTGTATATCACTCCACAATGAAATACAATACATATTGATGTGCTTTGTAAAACCTGTTCATCTACTGAACTACTAATGCCTTGTGATGCTCTGAATTACTTGTGATGCCTCTGAATTACTTGTGATCCCATTGAGAAAGACTTGTAAATATGATGATCATCTTTTATAGAAAACAATTTCTGTAAACACGTCAGTAACTTTGCTAGTTTGCTGGGTTTTGTCTCCGACCATCGTGTCGTGATGATTTTGCAGGTACCCCGAGAGGCCCTTGAGTTTACTGGAATGTCGATTAACTTCTGTTCCGGCAAATTCGGGTACTCCATATGTCCTATTTTCAGCAAAGGTCATGCTGAAATTTTCCGTGAATTTTAGCATGACTTTGCTAAAAATAGGACATATGGGGTACTTGTGACTAATGCATGGGCCGGGGTCTTAGTACTTAATTAAGTAGGATCAACTGCCCCTTTATTCTTGCTGCATTAAACCATAGGTGGCAATAGAGCCAAGTGATTAGGCCCAACTTAGAATTCTCCTTCCCAGCTTAGCTTTTAGGGTGCCTCGGTGTCAATGAGAACCTAAATGATGTACGCTTAGGCTTTTAGGGTGCCTCGGCATCGACAAACCCTAAATGATAAAAGCTTAGCTTTTAGGATGCCTCGGTGTCGACAAACCCTAAATGATGAGACCATGATCTTGTTCCTTGACAACAACTGGGAACGACGCTCACCGCCATGGTGCCTACCTTGATTCAGGGGCTGATGACATGGATTGCGGGCGGCCAACAGGGGCCTCCCCCGGTTCCCAGCTTCACGGCCAGCAACTCGCACAACGTGCAGACGGCGCCATTGGTGTCTCCGGCGGAGGCGGTATTCGTGTCTCCGGCGCCGGCACAGGCATTGGAGCTTAATGCACCCGGGTGTACGCCGGCCGGCACCTCGCCAGCAAGCGGCCCCTCCGTCAGTTGCACGCCCGCCGTTCGCGGTGCCTCGACATTAGCCGAGCTCGACGGCATCACGATAACTAAGCCTCTCGGCCGATGACTTCATCTCCTTGCCTTTGACTGGGCATCCCTGACGCCCTACATGTTTTTGCAGGGCGCCGTCGACGTTCCTTGCACTCTCCTGCACTTTGTGGGCGGCGAGTTGGTCGATGTCGCCAAGGGCAGAATCGTTCAACCGGGCAACCGCGTGTTCCACGGTAATCCGATGCCACCCACCTTGTATAGGGTTGAACTGGTTCGGGTGCTGCCAGGCTGCGACGAGTTGTTACCTCTGATTCGACCCGCTGGGGCCGACGTAGATGATGTGATGACCCTCAGCGCCTGCGTAAGCTGGCCCCTGCTTTGGCCGAAGAGCCAGATTCGTTTGGGGGCGGGGGACACCACCCCACAGACAAGACCGCCAGTCGTGCCAGCGCCAAGCCATGGCAAGAACGCCGCAACGCTATCGGACATGCCGGACATCCCTATGGCACAGGATCCGGACATGCATATGGTACAGGATCCGGACGACGACGACAACGACGACGGTACATTTACCAACGTCGATAAGTACTTTGCCGAACATGGGTACGGTGACGAGTTCTGCGGGCCTCCTTCTCAAGAACCCAACCCTGAAAAAGATGACCGCAATCTAGCTGGTACGGCGGAGAAACCCAATTGCAACAGGCGTCGTCTGACGTTCAGTTCTTAGGAGACGCCTCCAGCTCCGCCTTCACCGAGCCTCAGATAGCTGAGGTGCGAAATATTATCAGCCCCAACATGCTCAAGAAGGCGGTCTGTGAGCAGAACTCGATCCCATTACAGCAGATCAGGAAGAAGGGACGGAAACGAAAGACTAACAAGGGCGCCGGTGCGAGCCAGCCGGCACCGAGTACGATCCATGCTCAAGACGGGCCACCTTCACCTAAGGATATCTCGAGGAGGGTGCATGTGGCGGGTAGGGCGATGCTACTGACAAATATGCTCAATGCTGCAACCGGTGCTATGCGGAGTCTGCATGACACTGTTCTTTCTTTGGAGAAGCGGCGTCTCAGAGAGAATGATGTGGCATACCCGGTTTTCGTGGCCAAGGTGCCAGAGGGCAAGGGCTTTGTGGATAGCGCAGTCGGGGGTACGATCGTCCTGTGGTTTGATGACATCTTTGCTATGTTTAACCTTCATCCGCTGCACTACACCTTCGTTCGGCTGTTTTCGCTGAGTATGGAGATGCGGATCATTAGAGACAAGACCCCGGACATTGTGATAGTCGACCCCTTCTACATGCGTGCCAAGATCTTGGGCAGCGCTGGGGACCGGCAAGTCACGAGTTCACACCTCGAAGGCGTCATTCTGGCAAACCTAGATAAGGATAACTTCCTCGTGCCTTACTTTCCCGAGTAAGTCATCCCCTAACCGCCCCGTAACATATGATTTCTTAGATTTCGATCGTTCTTTTTTTCTAATATTCCGTGTTCTGTGCAGTGACACACATTGCACACTCATCCTCTTAAGCCCGAAATATTCCATGGCCACGTATTTCGACCCGGACCATGACTCCAAGATAGACTACACAAATATCAAGAAAGTTCTTGATGATGCTCTCCCCGGCTACGCTGCATCTGGAGGCACCTTTAAGAGGCCAGCTCGTAGGTACGGCAGGCACGTGTTCACCCACAATACGACGTTCCCCTGCGTCAAGCAGTCGCCTGGCGGTCCGAAGGATGCCTACTACGCCCTCCATCACATGCGGGCGATCGTACGGGATCATAATCACCTTCTGCTACCAAATAATCTCAAAGATTGGGCCGCAAGCTTGGCGGCAATCCAGGACGCGGACATCCGACAAGAATTCTTTCGCATCCAGTCGAAGTTTGCAGAAATCATCCATCAAGATGTCCTTCGTACCTCGGGGCAGTTCTACCTCAAATATCAACCGTCCAACAATGAGATAGACACAACGCTACAAATGCAGGCTGACAACGCCCGCAACTTCATGACCATCACGACAGATGGCGGCTTCATCCACGCTCCGGTCCCATGAGTCGAGTCGAAAGTAGTGATGCTATGTGTAGTTCTAAAACATCGATTAGCTCATGTTGTAATTAAACTTTAATGAACTTGTATGTCTCTTTGGTTTGGACAGTCGTTCAACTTAGATGTAATCGATGCTATTTATTAGTAGGACCATGAATCGTGCTATTAATGTCTTGCTTTTCTCTTCCGATCCTTTTGTTGCATACTTATATATTGCTTATGTATTGTCTGTTGTTTGGCTAGTGCATAGAGATGCCGTCGTATGTCGTGTACAAGGGTAAGGTTCCCGGAGTCTACGACGACTGGGAGGAGTGTCGGAGATAGGTTCACCGTTTCAGCGGTAACAGTTACAAAGGGTACACCACTAGGGCGGAGGCGGAATCTAGATACGTGCGCTATCTAGCGGGAGAGAGGAGGGAGCGTTGGAGGAACCGGATGAAGACCAGTTTCATCGCGATGATGCTCATCGTGATGACCGCAGCTCTCTTCTATGTGATGGTAGTTTAGATGATCGATATCGACTTGTAATGTGAAGACAAACTCGCTACTCGCGGTCTCGAGACTTGTAATGTTCTATCTTTGTTTGGTCTTTTGAATTCGGAGACTAATATGATGAATTGTATTCGGAGACTAATCTTCTATTGTATTCGATGAATCTGCTGTTGCTGTGTGGTGCTGTCTATATTCTGTCCAATAATATATTTTGTAACCTGTGCAAATATCAGAAAAGAAAAAAAATCCCTAATATTCATACTAATGGCGCATCACCCCAACGTGCGCCATTAGTATGCCAAAGGATACTAATGGCGCATCACCCCACAGTGCGCCATTAGTATGGCAAAGCACATGTGTAAATATCGCCCCCTGGGAGGCACACTAATGGCGCATGTTGGTCTATACTAATGGCGCACGGCGTGATGCGCCATTAGTATACCAGATACTAATGGCGCACCAGTGGTGCGCCATTAGTATTTAATACTAGTGGCGTGGTACTAGTGGCGCACCAGTAGTGCGCCATTAGTAGGCAAAACTGGTGCGCCACTAGTAGGCCTTTTCCTAGTAGTGTGATCACGAGGTGATCGAGATGGTATATTACTTGGTCGGATAGCCAAGAGTAAGATGGTTATTGAGATCTGAGATGTTGGTTTATTAGTATTGCAGTAGTTTCATATCATGCTTAGTAGTTGCTTTATAATCTTGGTAGCGGTTAATTTAATTAACCTGCTTAATGCTATGTTGTTGTCTTGCCTTGATGCTTTTGGTTGTTGTGAGCTTGCAAGTACATTCAATGTACTGACCTGGCGTGTCATGCCAGATTGCAGGTGATGCCATGATTGATTGATTGCTTGTCGTGGTTACTGTTCGTGCGAGCTAGATCGTGTGCCAGCCAGAGTCCCTGTGGAGTGGAGTTCACCACCTTCGTCGTTATTCCGCTGCTATGAGTTGTTCCACTGCTAGCATAGAGCAAGTGTAGTATCGCAGGCGTAGTGTCGCCATGCTGATGTGATTCTTTGTAACATCAGACTCATGTATTTATTATCATTTGTAATAAGAGATGATTTGTTCTATGTCAAGCAGTGCCGTATTACAGACACTTCTCCCCGATCTCTGGGCTAGAATACGGGGCATTCTAGTCTCTCTGAG
This sequence comes from Triticum aestivum, assembly GCF_018294505.1. Lineage (NCBI taxonomy): Eukaryota > Viridiplantae > Streptophyta > Magnoliopsida > Poales > Poaceae > Triticum > Triticum aestivum. The sequence continues at coordinate 214,845,127 of NC_057811.1, read as the reverse complement.
CCGGGATGCCACACAAGCATCGTGCGTGCCATCTCAGTGAGAGTTTTGTTCTTGTGCTCCATGACGCCATTCTGCTGAGGTGTGTATGGAGCAGAGAGTTCATGTGTGATGCCCAATGTATCAAGATCAGTGTCGAGGCCAGTGTTCTTGAATTATGTGCCATTGTCACTCCTGATGTGCTTGATCTTGATGCCATAATTGGTCATGGCACGATTGGCGAAGCGTCTGAAGACATCCTGCACTTCAGTCTTATGGAGAATTATGTGCACCCAGGTGTATCTCGAATAATCATCAACAATAACGAAACCATAGAGATGTGCAGTGGTAGTAAGGGTAGAGTAGTGAGTAGGGCCAAATAAGTCCATGTGGAGCAGCTCGAAGGGCGTGATGTAGTCATGATTTTCTTCGAGGGATGCTTGGCCCTAGTCATCTTCCCGGCTTCACAAGCACCACATAGATGATCTTTCTTGAACTTGACGCCCTCGATGCCAATGATATGCTTCTTCTTCACGAGAGTGTGCAAGTCCCTCATGCCCGCATTTCCTAGCCTTCGATGCCAACGCCAACACTGTGAAGCTTTTGCTAGAAGACATACGACAAGTTGTGGTCCTGCGGAGAAATCTACCATATACAGATCACCTCTTCGATAACCTTCAAAGACTAGAGATTTGTCAGATTCCATAAGCACAAGGCAATGATATTTTCCAAATTAATAAATATCACAATCATGTTCAGATCACAAAGCATTGAGACAGACATTAAGTTGTAGCCAAGGGATTCAACAAGCATCACTTTATCCATGTGTTGATCCTTTGAGATAGCAACTCTACCTAGGCCTAATACCTTGCTTTTACCAGTGTCAGCGAACGTAATGTGTCTTTTAGTAGATGGACGTAGGGTTGAATCCATGAGAAGACTTCGATCACCAGTCATGTGGTTAGTGCATCCACTGTCCATTATCCACTCAGTAGCTTTCAGAGTCGTACCCTATAGTGCAGTTAGCGGGATAGGCTTCACCAAGAGTATTGTGAAGCACAAACATATAGCGAACAAGCATACTATCGAAGTTAAGATTCTTGTTTGGTAAGATAGGATGCTTGTCAAGAAACCCTGGGACCAAATACATGGTAAGACCATTTTGGCATTTTATCTTGCGTCCCACAAGATGTTTTAGGTCCCCAGCATTGTCGTCAGAAGTCTTTGATTTTCGGCTGGAGACCTTACCCTGCAAGAGAAGTTAATTCTTCTTAATCACCCACATCTTCAGGGGTGGCTTAGAAGCAATAAGTCTAAGTGCAGCATCTGAGAACTGTGGCTTTGGAGCCCTAGCAAATAGTTTTCCATGAGGTGAATAGTACTTAGAAGAATATGTAGAAAAATTCTTTGATTTGTGAACATAGCGGTTAGAAGAAACACGCTCATATTCATGAGTCTGATGATAATTTCCCTGCAAAACATTGGCGTTAGGGTGACCTTGTGAGGTCCTCTGTCTGTATGAAGCCTTTGGGCCATATGAAGCCTTTGGTCTGGGGTTTGTCTTCTTCCCTAGTGGTGTCATGATGACATTCACGGGAAGCTTCTCAAGACAACTTTTGGGCACACAGATCTTCTTCAAAGGTGGCCCATTCTGCAGTTAGTGCTAATAAACTAGGCAAACACTTCACTGTTCTGATTCTTAAATAGCTTATAATTGGCGTCAAAAGACTCATCAATGATAATGGGATTAGCACAAGTGAATTCAGTTAAGGTGGATGGGTCCACTGAAGGGCCCTTTGCAGCAACCCATTTGGTTTTGGGGTACTACTCAGGCTTCCAGTAAGAACCATCAACATTCATTTTACTCTCGAACCCAACACCCTCTTTCCTAGGGTTTCGGTTCAGAATCTGTTTCTTGAGGACATCACATAGTGTTTGATGCCCTTTGAGGCTTTTGTACATGCTAGTCTCAAGCAATGTCTTCAACCTAGCATTCTCATCAGCAATGGTAGTGGTGTCCTCAGAAGACGGGTTAGTTACCACATCAGCAGTTGAAGATATTGCAATATCAGAGGCAGTAGAACATTTAGCAACAGAGACAACATTATCACGCTCAAGACATTTTAAACAGTGGTGGCACAAAGTCTTCCTAAGCGGAACTGATCTGTTGAGAGTGTAGTGAATTATTCTCCTTCCAAAGATCTTCATGAGACACTCTCAGTTTCTCGAGATCTTGCTTCCTTTGAAGATAATCGTAGGAAAGCTTCTCATGAGTGGCTGAGAGGGTTTCAGGACGACTTTCAAGTTCCTCGTACTTAACACGGATATTTTTTATGTCTTTGATTAATGACTGAGTTTGATTCATTTCCTCGTCCAATAGGTCATCGCTTTTGTCTAGCAACTTTTGAATATGTTCCATAGCAGTTTGTTGTTCAGTTCCAATTTTAGCAAGAGTCTTATAGCTGGGTTTGGATTCACACTCAGAGTCATCTTCACTAGAGGTTTGAAAGTAAGCATCGTGTGAGTTTACCTTGGCACCTCGTTCCATGAAGAAGTAGGTCAGAGCAGAGTCGTCCTCATCATCGGCTTCAGGGTCGGCGGCATGACCATTGTCTTCAGTGTTCAAGATGGACTTGGCGACGAATGCCGAAGCTAGAGCCAGGCTTGCCACACCTGAATCAGACTCCTCCTCCGACTCCACCTCTGCCTCCTCGGCAGCAGACTCCTCCTTTGAATCCATCTCCTTTCCAATGAATGCACGAGCCTTGCCAGATGAGCTCTTCCTGTGAGACGAAGACTTTGATGAAGACTTTGAAGATTTCTTCTTCTTGTTGTTGTCAAAATCGTATTCCTTGCTCTTCTTTTTCTCCTTCTTAGATTCCTTGTCCCATTGAGGACATTTAGATATGTAGTGGCCTGGCTTCTTGCATTTGTGGCATGTTCTCTTCTTGTAGTCACGAGAGGAAGCCTCATCATTTCTTGAGCTGGATCTTGAAGACTTTCCGAAGCGATTCTTCTTGGAGAACTTTTGAAACTTCCTTATGAGCATTGCTAGCTCTTCACCAACGTCTTCAGGATCACCAGAACAACAGTCAGATTCTTCTTCAGATGAGGAAACAACTTTTGCCTTCAAAGCACGGGATCGGCCATAGCTGGGGCCATAGATATCTCTCTTCTGGGATAGCTGGAACTCACGTGTGTTGAGCCTCTCAAGTATGTCAGATGGATCGAGATCTTTGAAGTCAGGGCATTCTTGAATCATCAGGGCCAAAGTGTCAAATGAGCTGTCAAGTGATCTCAGTAGCTTCTTCACAATTTCATGCTTGGTGATCTCAGTGGCGCCAAGTGCACGAAGCTCATTGGTGATATCAGTGAGGCGATCAAACGTGAGCTGGACATTCTCATTGTTGTTTCTCTTGAAGCGGTTGAAGAAGATGCGACAAACATCAATCCTTGAATCTCTCTAAGTTGAGATGCCTTTGTTGACCTTGGACAACCAGTCCCAGACTAGCTTCGCAGTTTCCAGAGCACTCACACGGCCATACTATCCTTTGGTCAGATGACCACAAATGATGTTCTTGGCAGTTGAGTCCAGTTGCGTGAACCTCTTGACATCAGCAGTGGTGAAACCTTCGCCGACCTTGGGAACGCCCATCCTGACGACATACTAGAGGTTGATGCCAATGGCTTCAAGATGCATTCGCATCTTATTCTTCCAGTAGGGGTAATCAGTGCCATCAAAGACTAGGCACACAACGGAGACCTTTATTATCCCTGCAATTGACATAGCTAAAACTCCAGGTGGTTAAGCCGAATCACACAAAACAAGGGAGCACCTTGCTCTGATACCAATTGAAACTGCTAGTTATCGACTAGAGGGGGGTAAATAGGTGATTTTAATGGAAGTCTTGAAAACATGAGGTCTTTAAAGACACACAATCAATATGAACCTATATGATATGTAGCGGAAGATGAAGTACACTAGACAGGCCATAGTCAAGTAAGCGATTCAATGAAAGCACGAAGACTAATAGCAGCTAGGTAGTACAGTTTGGAATGGAAGACAGTATAAAGCCAAACAGTAATGGTCTTCGTTTAGTGAAGTCAAACAGATCAGGCAAGCAAGCATTGACTTCACGAAGACAAATTGAAATGTAAAGGAGATGGGGGATAGAACCAATAGCTTGGTGAATACAAGGATTTGGTAGACCAGTTCCAGTTGCTGTGACAACTGTACATTTGGTTAGGGAGGCTGAGATTGAACTCAGAAGATTGTGTCTTCACCTTATTCCCCTTGAGCTAAGGACACCCAGTCCTCGCCCAATCACTCTGGTAAGTCTTCAAGGTAGACTTCCAAACCTTCACAGACTCCGTTCACTGGCGATCCACAATGACTCTTGGATCCTCAAAACGTGACGCCTAAATGGCTGGAGGATGCACAGTCCTCAAGTGTAACAAGTCTTCAGGTCACGCGGACAGAAAGACTTCAGTGATGCCTAACACTCTTTGGCTCTGGGTGTTTTGGGCTTTGTCCTCGCAAGGATGTCTCTATCAAAGGATTCGGAGGTGGGTTGCTCTCAAACGACAAAAGCCGTGCACTAACTCTAAGCAGCCACCAATTTATGGTGTAGGGGGTGGGCTATTTATAGCCAGGAGGCAACCCGACATGATATGTCTGAAATGACCCTCTGTCACTAAGGAACTCACACGTGTCCAACGGTCGGATTTCAAACACACGCGGCAGCTTTAGCTTGGGCTACAAGCAAAGCTGACTCATCCAACTCTGGATAAGATTTGCTCTCATAGTCTTCGCTCGAAGACATGGGATTTTGGTTGAGCATCACATCCGTCATCTGACTTTGTTCACTTGGACCCCACTTAATAGTTCGGTGGTTCCTATGACTCAATAAAGAAGAAAAGGAAACTATGAAAGAAATTATGTCTTCGCACTCCATAGTCTTCAAGTGAATGTCTTCACACGTCATTATCTTCAACGTGAATGTCTGCACGAACCACCATTGTCTTCAATATCTTCACACATTTTTAGGGGTCATCTCTGGTAGGTAAGCCGAATCAATGAGGGACTACTACCTGTGTTATCCTGCAATTCTCACAAAACATTAGTCCCTCAACCATGTTTGTCGTCAATACTCGAAAACCTACTAGGGGTTGCACTAGATGCACTTACAATAATTAATTAGTCTAATCTATGATCTCCGGCGCCCATTTCCAGTGTCCTACTGAGCCGAACAGAAGCTTCTTCTCCAGCACAGCTCTCCGACTCCACATCGCTGCCAAGAAGCGAATCGTCCGTCAATGTTCAACCCGCCAAGCTTGGCTTCAACCGGAGGGTAGCAGCGGTGGCCTTACTTGGACCCGAGCGGCAGCGACCTACCATGTTCTATTCTTCCTCGTTTTCTGTGTGGTACGACCTTGTTGGCAGCGGGGCGGGGCCTCGACATAGCCGGCGATGTCCTCTATCTCGTTGCCGGTGGGGCGGCGCCTCGGCGGAGCGGTGGAAATCCTCCCCCTCGTTGCCGGCAGAGCGGGGCCTCGGTGGAGCCAGCGATGTCGGCTGCCTTGTTGTTGGCGGGGCAAGGCCTCGCTGAAGCCGGGGAAGTCCTTCACCTCGGTGCCGGTGGGGCGGGGCCTCGACGGAGCCGGCGATGTCCTTTGCCTCGTTGTTGGCGGGGCGGGGCCTCGACGGAGCCGGCGATGTCCTCTGCCTCTATGTTGGCGGGGCGGGGCCTCGGTGGAGCAGGGCCTCGCCGAAGCCGGCGAAGTCCTCCACTTCGGTGCCGGCGGGCGGGGCCTCGGCGGAGCTGGCATTGTCCTCCGCCTCGTCGTCGGTCTTTCCAAATAGCGCCTCGTCCGCTTCATCGCCCTCTTTGTAGGCGGTTGCAACCTCCGCCTCCCGCATGCGGTACCGCCAGCCCGCGAGGCGGCTCTCGCGGGCGGAGCGTGATACGTCTCCATCGTATCTACTTTTCCAAACTCTTTTGCCCTTGTTTGGGACTCTAATTTCCATGATTTGAATGGAACTAACTTGAACTGACGTTGTTTTCAGCAGAATTGCCTTGGCGTTATTTTTGTGCGGAAATAAAATTTCTCGGAATGACTTGAAACTTTACGGAGAATATTTTTGGAATAAATAAAAAATATTGGCGAAAGAATCAATCAGAGGGGACCCACCGGCTGTCCACAAGGGTGGAGGCGCCCCCCTAGGGCACGCCCCTGCCTTGTGGGTCCCCTGGACCTCCACCGACCTCAACTCCAACTCCATATATTCACTTTCAGGGAGAAAAAATCGCGTTTTACGATACGGAGTCGCCGCCACCTCATGTTCTTCACCGGGAGGGCAGATCTGGAGTCTGTTCGGGGCTCGGGAGAGGGGAAATCGTCGCCATCATCATCACCAACCTTCCTCCACCACCAATTTCATGATGCTCACCACCGTGCATGAGTAATTCCATCATAGGCTTGCTGGACGGTGATGGGTTGGATGAGATTTATCATGTAACCGAGTTAGTTTTGTTAGGGTTTGATCCCTAGTATCCACTATGTTCTAAGATTGATGTTGCTATGCTTAATGCTTGTCACTAGGCCCCGAGTGCCATGATTTCAGATATGAACCTATTATGTTTTCATGAATATATTTGTGTTCTTGATTCTATCTTCCAAGTTGTAGACACCTATTACGAGTTATGATCTGCACACCCCAAGGTGACAATAATTGGGATTCTCTCTAGTGATTATCGTAGTTTGAGGAGTTCATGTATTCACTAAGTGCTAATGCTTTGGTCCCGTTCTCTATTAAAAGGAAGCCTTAATACCCCTTAGTTTCCATTAGGACCCCGCTACCACGGGAGGGTAGGACAAAAGATGTCATGCAAGTTTTTTCCATAAGCACGTATGACTATATACAGAATACATCCCTACATTATATTGATGAATTGGAGCTACTTCTATGTCTCCCTAGGTTATAACTGTTGCATGATGAATGCCATCGGACATAGTTATCCATCATTGATCGATTGCCTACGAGCTTTTCACATATTGATCTTTGCTACGTTACTTTGCCGTTGCCACTGTTACAATTGCTACAAAACTGCTACTGTTACTTTTGCCATCGTTACCATTACTTCCATACTACTTTGCTACTAAATACTGTGATGCAGATATTAAGTCTTTCAGGTGTGGTCGAATTGACAACTCAACTGCTAATAGTTGAGAACATTCTTTGGCTCCCCTTGTGTCGAATCAATAAATTTGGGTTGAATACTCTACCCTCAAAAACTGTTGTGATCCCCTGTACTTATGGGTTATCAAGACATTTTTCTGGCGCCGTTGCCGGGGAGCATAGATCTATTCTCTGAGTCACTTGGGATTTATATCTGTTGATTATTACGAGGAATTTGGAAGATACTGGAACCAAGATTTTTCCCTCTACTACGAGGGGAGGTAAGGAACTGCCATCTAGCTCTGCACTCGATTCACCTTCTGTTTTGAGTAAGCTTGCGACAGCTACACCTGCTATTGATTATGATATGTCGCATGTTATTGATGATGTTGCTTCCACTACGAATGATGCTTATGATGCTACTACTTTGATTGATAAAACTGTGCCACTGGGTGAATTACTTGATGAACATCTTGCTAGAGTTAGAATTATTGATTATGCTGAAGATGACGATATTGCTGAAATTGATGATATTATTGAAACTAAAAACTTTGAAACACCTGATAATACTAGCTCTCCTAGATATGAACTTCCTGTATGCGTGAGGGTTATGTTATGGCTGGAGAGTTAGCTAGGGACTTTCTTCCTTGTAAGGATAGAGATGATCTTAAGAAATTATTATGCAAGTGGAAAGAAAAATCTTTGAATGCTAGAATGGAATATGATCCTAAGTTTGCTACTTCACCTATCTTTGTTACTAATAAGGATTATGAATTCTCTGTCGATCCTGAGTTAATTTGTAACGACCAAACCTCGAAGGATTTGAGTCTCTGTGCTTACCGTGCTAGTCCCTGGATCACACTTGCTAGCACACACAGTATAGATGAATACCAGAATAGCAAGTGCATCATTTATTACAACGTACGATCCAGAATGTATAAAATAAAACAATCTGCAAAGACGGGAAGATAGCTCAACAGCATAGAAAAAATAATATAGTAATCCTATACATGCATATATTCATAGTGTGATATAACTACATGCATAGAAAACAGTAGGTAAAGGATGATCAACATGTAACTTGCTTGGTTCTGGTTCAGAAAGTCACACTCCTGACAATAGCTCGCGTCGCACTCCGGACAATCTACACGTTTCACACCATTCAACAAATCAATCACCGGAACACGAATAGAACCAAAACAAAACCAACAGCAAGAAACCATTTCAAAAATCCAACAACAGCAGCATAACAACACGTAAAATGTACTACGGTCACAACGCAAAAAGAATCACTCGATTCCGATAAACGGTTTGAAAGTTACGACCTCCGGATGTTTTAATTTGAATTTGAATGAATTCAAATTTAAACGGTGCAAACATGAGAAATTTTGGTACTGTCATGAAGTGCTGATTTTTGTGAGTGCATAGGAAAAGAATTACCTAAATTGGACTTATAGAATAAAAGATATAGCTAGTTGAATTTTAGTTGGAAAACTCAAAAAAAAGAGCAACAGAAAACGCCTGCGCGCTGTAGCGAACTCCTGTAGAAGCTCCTGTAGCGACTTGCCACATGGCGGTTCTTGATCTGCCGGGCGCGTGTGCTCACCCAAAACAGAGGAGAACGGCGGCGGCGGTCGGGCGTCGGCGGCGGCGCGTCTCCGGCGAAGGTGAGGTGACGGGCGGGTGCGGTGTTGAGCGGCGGAGGTGGTGGTGGTGTCGTACGGCGGCGAGGCGTACTCTGCAGGCGACGGCGGCGACAGAAACGCGGCTGCTCCGGTGAAGTCAAGACGGCTTGTTCCTCTCCCTCTGCTGCGCCTTCGGCAATACAAAGATGTCAGGCGGTGGCGGCTTCGAGTGGGGAATCCAAAAGAACGAACTGCGGCGGCAGGGCTTACTAACGGTGACGAAATCAACCGGCGAACGACGGCGAACTCCGAGCTCGACGGCGAGATCCCTTTTCGCCCTACAGCGCGTGCGGCAACGAAGAGGATCGGGACAGGAGCTGCGGGGTCTCCCTAGGGGTTTTGCCCGCGTACGGCAGGTCAGGCGTGCTCGAGGTGGACCAGGGGCACTGGGCGATCCGGCTCGGCCTCGGCGTGCGTGCGTGCGTGCGGCCAACTCGGGGAAGAAGAGTGGGGCGGCGCAGGTCCCGCTGGTCAGTTGCAGAGGCGGCGGGTCGGGTGCGGTGTACCGCTACGGCGGCTGGAGGCGCGGGAGACTGGGCCGCGGGCAGTGCGGGGTTAGCTGGGCCGCGGGGTTGGCTGCTGGGCCGCGCAGTGCTCAGCGCTGCGCGCTGTGCTGCGTTTTTTTCTTTTGAATAAACCACAATAGATAAAAAAAACTAAAATAAAACAACAGAATAAAACCTAAACAAAATATATATACACACAGTAAAATATATATACTACTAACATAAACTACAGGAACACTATTTCCTCACCTAATGCTTTTTTTTAAATTCATTTTATGCAATAGGCCACACAACAGCAACAAAAATGACGAATAAATATTTTGAAGATTGCAAAAATTACCAGAACATATCAGATGAACTGGAAATAATATTCTGCACATTATGAACATTTTTAAAAACAGGGGAGAAGTCATGTTATCTCCACTCCAATAAATTGCCTTTAGTTGCATAATGAAAAGAATATTGCAGAAGAGCAAATAATGCATGGAAAATATGATATGCATATGTATTATCTATTAACATCCAAATTTAGGAAAATTGGGATGTTACAAACCTACCCCCTTAAGATGAATCTCGCCCTCAAGATTCGGGCTGGCTAGCAAATAGGTGTGGGTGATCCTGCCTGAGATCTTCCTCTCGTTCCCAGGTAGCTTCCTCCTCTGTATGATGATCCCACTGAACCTTGCATTAATTGTCTTGGTGCGAGTAACTCTCTCTGCTATCTCCAGAATCTTAATAGGCTTCTCCTCATATGTCAAATCACTCTCCAACTGAATTGCCTCAAGTGGCACCATGTCCCTCAATGGAACATCTATCATCTCTGCATGGCACTTCTTCAACTGAGATACATGAAACACACTATGAACTCCTGACAAGGATTCTGGCAACTCCAGCTGATAAGCTACCTCTCCTCTAAGCTCCAAGATCTTGTAAGGCCCCACAAAACGTGGTGCTAACTTACCTTTGATTCCAAACCTCTTAATTCCACGAAGTGGTGAAACTCTAAGATATGCACGGTCTCCTACCTCATATGTCACCTCCTTACGTTTTGCATCTGCATAACTCTTCTGCCTGGACTGTGCTATCTTCAACCTATCACGAATCAACTTGACCTTCTCCTCAGCATCTCTGATCAAGTCTGGTCCAAAGAACCGATGCTCTCCAACCTCATCCCACATCAATGGTGTCCTGCACTTTCTACCATACAATACCTCAAATGGTGCCATCTTCAGACTAGCCTGATAACCGTTATTATTATATGAGAACTCTGCATAAGGTAAATTATCATCCCAACTAGACCCATAGTCCAAAGCACAAGCTCTCAACATATCCTCCAAAATTTGGTTTACCCTCTCTGTCTGCCCATCAGTCTGCAGATGGAAAGTTGTACTGAACTCCAGCCTGGTGCCCAAGGATTCATGCAACTGACGCTAAAACTTGGATGTGAACTGAGTACCTCTATTAGACACTACCTTCCTTGGAACTCCATGCAGACAAACAATTTTAGACATATAAATCTTTGCTAGCTGAGCACTGGTATAAATAGTCTTTACCGGGATGAAGTGAGCAACTTTAGTCAAACGATCAACAACTACCCAAATAGAATCATAACCTGACCAAGTCATGGGTAGACCTGTAATGAAATCCATACCAATCTCATCCCACTTCCAATCAGGTATAGGCAATGGCTGTAACAAACCTGCTAGTCTCTGATGTTCTGCTTTAACCCTCTGGCACACATCACATGTCGCAATATATCCAGCAATTTCCCTCTTCAGACTAGGCCACCAAAATCTTTCCCTCAAATCCAAATACATCTTAGTATTACCTGGGTGAATAGAATAAGGTGAATCATGCGCCTCCTGAAGAATCAACTTCCTGATATATGCATCTTGAGGTACACAAATACGCTTCTCAAACCATATGGCTCCATGTTCATCCTCATGGAAACCTTCTGCCTTACCTTTAACCATGTTCTCTTTTATCTCAGCAACCTCCTTATCACCTTTTTGAGCTTCTCTGATCCTGTCAAGCAAAGTAGGCTTTACCTCAAGTGTTGCTAAATATCCCTGAGGAACCATCTCCAACCTGAGATTCCTGAACTGCTCACATAACTCTAGTGGCATATTATCAACATTAATTGCATTAGCATGGCTCCTACGACTCAACGCATCAGCAAAAACATTAGCCTTACCAGGATGATACTGCACATTCAAATCATAATCCTTAATAAGCTCCAACCATCTCCTCTGCCTGAGGTTCAAATCCTTCTGAGTAAAAATATACTTCAAGCTCCTATGATCAGTAAATATATCACAATGATTACCAATAAGATATGGCCTCCAAGTTTTCAATGCATGCACAACTGAGGCTAACTCCAAATCATGTGTAGGATAATTATGCTCATGATTCTTAAGCTGACGTGAAGCATATGAAACAACTTTACCTTCCTGCATCATAACACTCCCAAGTCCTTGACGAGAAGCATCACAATATACCTGAAAGTCCTTATGTATGTCTAGCAGAGTTAAAACTGGTGCCGTAACCAAACGCTGCTTCAATTCCTGAAAGCTAGCTTCACATTCATCGGTCCAAACAAACTTCTTCTCCTTCTTCAACAATTCAGTCATAGGCTTTGCAATCTTGGAAAATTTCTCAATAAACCTCCTGTAATAACCTGCAAGGCCCAAAAAGCCGCGAATCTCCCCAACTATCGTGGGTGTCTCCCACTCTGTAACTGCAGCAACCTTAGATGGATCAACTACAACTCCATTACCTAACACAACATGTCCAAGGAAAGCTACCTCATCCAGCCAAAACTCACATTTGCTGAACTTGGCATACAACTGATGTTCCCTCAATTTCTCCAATGCCAAACGCAGATGCACCTCATGCTCTTGCTTATTCTTGGAGAACACCAATATATCATCAATGAAAACAACCAAAAATTTATCCAAGAACTCCATAAACACCTTGTTCATCATATTCATGAAGTATGCAGGGGCGTTAGTCAATCCAAATGACATAACAGTATATTCATGCAACCCATATCTCGTGGTAAAAGCAGTCTTGGGAATATCTTGCTCACGAATCTTTAATTGATGATAACCAGAACAAAGATCAATCTTAGAAAACACAGTAGCTCCCTCCAACTGGTCAAATAGATCATCTATCATAGGCAAAGGATACTTATTCTTAATGGTTACCTCATTCAAAGAACGATAATCAACACACATCCTCAAGGTCCCATCCTTCTTCTCCACAAACAAAACTGGGGCTCCCCAAGGTGATGAACATGGGCGAATAAATCCTTGCGCCTGCAATTCTCTTATCTGCTTCTTCAATTCCTCCAACTCTTGAGGAGGCGTTCTATACGGTCTCTTTGCAATAGGTCCAGTGCCCGGTATTAAATCAATAAGAAACTCAATATCTCTATCCGGTGGCATACCTGGCAACTCCTCTGGAAACACATCTGGATAATCCCTCACAACTGGCACCTCTTCCAGGCTACCCCCCTTAAGAGAGTTCACCTGCACCTAATTACACTTATACTTACACACATATTTGATCCTCTTCCCTCCTGGTGCACTGAGAGTGATAGATCGACTGGTACAATCAATACGACCTTTATATAACTGCAACCAATCCATACCCAAAATAATATCCAGACCTTGTGACTTTAATATAATCAAATCTGTAGGAAACTCATGCTTCCCAATAGACAACGTCAACTGATGAAAACCAACACCTGCTATCATCTCAGCTCCTGGGGAACTCACTCTAATAGGCATACTAAGTGTTTTGGTTGGCAATCCATGTTTATCAACAAATACCCTCGAAATGAATGAGTGCGATGCACCAGTATAAAAAAACAACTACAGGTACTGAATTAATCAAGAACTTACCAATCACTGCATCAGGTTCATTGTAAACCTCCTCCACATTAACATGATTTACATGACCCTTTTGGAAGGGGTTTGGCTTGCTGGATCCCGAGTTCTTCGCCCCTGGGCAATCTGTGGCATAATGCCCCATAGCCTTACACCTAAAGCACTGCACCTGACTCAAATCCCTTGGCGCATGTGTAACCTGGTGGTTCTGGTTATTGTTCCCTCCATTGCCATTACCATTACCATTACCTCTGCCATTGCCATTGTTACTCTTGTGCCCATTGTGATGATGGTGGCCATTATGGTTGTGGCCATTCCCTCCATGATGATTATGATCATTACCTCCATGATGATTATGATGCCCATTACCTCCATTACCATGATATGAAGTGTGTGGCTTCTGTTGTGGTCCTGAATTATACCTGTTATTATTGTTGTACTTCCTCTTGCGATTCTCTATGGCCTGTGCTTTCCCTCTAGCACAATAGCCTTATCAATCAAATCTTGGCAATTCCTAAAAGTGTCCACTGTCAACTGAAGGCTCAACTCATCATTTAGGCCCTCCAAGAATTTCTCCTACCTAGCTGCATCAGTGTTAACATCATTAGGAGCATAACATGCAAGATTATTAAATTCCTCCACATAAGCATTAACTGTGCGACCTCCCTGGCGCAAACTGCGAAACTCCTTCTTTTTCAGACTCATAGCACCAGCAGACACATGTGCAGCACATAAAGCATCCTGAAACTGAGGCCATGTGATAGTAGCAATGGGATAAGTGACCAAGTAGTTGTCCCACCAAGCTGCAGCAGGACCCTCCAACAAATGTGAGGCAAACCTCACCCTCTCTGCATCAATGCATCCAACCGTCTCCAGGTTCCTATTGACTGCACGGAGCCAATCATCAGCCACAATAGGTTCAGGGGAACTGGAGAACCTCTAAGGATTCAACCTCGAGAACCTGGTAAGCATATCCACTGGTGGCGGTGGCGGCGGATTGTTGTTGTTATTGTTGTTGTTCTGGTTCTGGACAAGCAACTAGACCAACTGAGCCTGTCCCTGAAGCAACTGCTGCATGTATGGCGGTACATCATTGCCATTGTCGTCTCCTCCTGCAGCAGTGTGTCCAGTGTCACGCCTCGGCGGCATCTGGTGGGCAAGCATAGATAAGTTATAGATATAATAGGGCCAAAAGCTATGTATATATAAATATATTCTACCCATATGCATAATATGATCAAGCCAACAAAACACAACAACAAATAACACAAAAAATCAAACAACAAACAATATAATAATATTATATATATATATATATAGTCAAATAATTTGGACACTAAGCAATTTAACAAACAACTATCAATCAAGCAAAAAATCTAGTATCTTCATACCACGAAAGTGGGCATAATCAGATACGCTAACACGATAACGTTGCAATATAAAACAAATATGAATGGTGGTCTTAGCACTAGTTCCTACTTAACTGTTCAAGATACTTGAGGGGGTAACTAATAAATGATAAGAAGTATAGCTAGTTTATAAAATAATTTTCACTCTATGGCTTTTCTAATCCATTTTCTAGGGTCACGTCCTACAGTCAACACACTGCTCTGATACCATCTGTAACGACCAAACCTCGAAGGATTTGAGTCTTTGTGCTTACCGTGCTAGTCCCTGGATCGAACTCGCTAGCACACACAGTATAGATGAATACCAGAATATCAAGTGCATCATTTATTACAACGTATGATCCATAATGTATAAAATGAAACAATCTACATAGCACTTGGCTAGCTTTATTCAATCAAATAGCGGAAAAGTAGCAGAAAATAACGATGAGTCCCATCATAGCCCACTAGCGATGCTGAGTGCAGACTCGCGACCCTAACGGTACCTTACTCTTCGTCTGAATATCCTGCAACATGAGACGTTGCAGCCATTTAGGTCAATACTTTGAATGTATTGTCAAGTTACACAGGAGTAATAATATAGCAGACCTACATGTATATGCATAGTATAACAAAAGGAAGGCTTGGGGGTTTATTTTGCAGAAAGCTGATTTTATCCTAATAACTACCTAATAGTCAATTTTATTATTTAGTTCTTCTATTACTACAATTATGTACACAAGGTTGAGTTGGCAAAATCAACTCCAACCTACCCTTTATTAAGTTGCCCACAAATATTATTAAGTGTCACATCTGTCAAGATCATCCAACAACTGTAATGGCATAGTGGCTCAAATTTACCCATAACCGGGGGCACGGCTAATCATGATTAGTTTTAATACTCTGCAGAGTTTAGTACGCTTTACCCACTGGACCCAATCCGTAGATTGAGACGAAGTCTTTCAGAAGAGGTTCCCTTAACCACCTGACGGCCACATCCCACCTACATATGCTACATCTGTCGACACAGTTTGGGCAAGGGTTCCAACAACTGATCAAGTAAGCCAGAGCCCATATAGCCAGTGGCCGCACTTGGAAGCTACTAGTCACTAAGTCTGTCTGATCTTTTTGAACCTGGGCGGCATTCCACTTAGGGTGCACTCTCATGAGCGCATGGCCTTAGAAAAGGTGCAAGACCCCATGATGCCTTCCCTCAACACCAAGCAATACCACTTCCGCCCAGAGGTGAGTTAAATGCTAAGTTACTACTCAATTGTTATATATATATAATCCTCACATAAACTCAATGAATACATGAACCACCCCCGTCTACAAAGCATAGCAAACTACAACTACCACGATTTGCAAAGACGGGAAGATAGCTCAACAGCATAGCAAAAATAATATAGTAATCCTATACATGCATATATTCATAGTGTGATATAACTACATGCATAGAAAACAGTAGGTAACGGATGATCAACATGTAACTTGCCTTGGTTCTGGTTCAGAAAGTCACACTCCTGACAATAGCTCGCGTCGCACTCCGGATAATCTACACGTTTCACACCATTCAGCAAATCAATCACCGGAACATGAATAGAACCAAAACAAAACCAACAGCAAGAAAACCATTTCAAAAATCCAACAACAGCAGCATAACAACACCTAAAATGCACTACGGTCACAACGCAAAAAGAATCACTCGATTCCGATAAACGGTTTGAAAGTTACGACCTCCGGAAGATTTAATTTGAATTTGAACGAATTCAAATTTAAACAATGCAAACATGAGAAATTTTGGTACTGTCATGAAGGGCTGATTTTTGTGAGTGCATAGGAAAAAGAATTACCTAAATTGGACTTATAGAATAAAAGATATAGCTAGTTGAATTTTAGTTGGAAAACTGAAAAAAAAAGAGCAACAGAAAACGCCTGCGCGCTGTAGCGAACTCCTGTAGAAGCTCCTGTAGCGACTTGCCACATGGCGGTTCTTGATTGGCCGGGCGCGTGTGCTCAACCAAAACAGGGGAGAACGGCGGCGGCGGTCGGGCGGCGGCGGCGGCGGGTCTCCGGCGAAGGTGAGGTGACGGGCGGGTGCGGTGTTGAGCGGCGGAGGTGGTGGTGGTGTCGTACGGCGGCGAGGCGTACTCTGCAGGCGTCGGCGGTGACGGAAACACGGCTGCTCCGGTGATGTCGGGACGGCTTGTTCCTCTCCCTCTGCTGCGCGTTCGGCAATACAAAGATGTTAGGCGGCGGCGGCTTTGAGTGGGGAATCCAAAAGAACGAACTGCGGCGGCAGGACTTGCTAACGGCGACGAAATCAACCGACGAATGACGGCGAACTCCGAGCTCGACGACGAGATCCGTTTTCGCCCTACAGCGTGTGCGGCAACGAAGAGGATCGGGACAGGAGCTGCAGGGTCTCCCCTAGGGGTTTTGCTCGAGTACGGCAGGTCGGGCGCGCTCGAGGTGGACCAGGGGCGCTGGGCGATCCGGCTCGGCCTCGGCATGCGTGCGTGCGTGCGTGTGGCCTAAACAAAATATATATACTACTAACATAAACTAAAATAAAACAACAGAATAAAACCTAAACAAAATATATATACACACAGTAAATTATATATACTACTAACATAAACTACAGGAACACTATTTCCTCACCTAATGCAATTTTTTTTTGAAAATTCATTTTATGCAATAGGCCACACAACAGCAACAAAAATGACGAATAAAATATTTTGAAGATTGCAAAAATTACCAGAACATATCAGATGAACTGGAAATAATATTCTGCACATTATGAACATTTTTAAAAATAGGGGAGAAGTCATGTTATCTCCACTCCAATAAATTGCCTTTAGTTGCATAATGAAAAGAATATTGCAGAAGAGCAAATAATGCATGGAAAATATGATATGCATATGTACTTGTTCTACTTGAGTTTTCACCATGGAAGCATGCTTACGAATAATCTTAAGATCACTAATAGTTCTACTCATGAAAATTTTCAACTATTACTATTGGAGGTTTTGAGTTCCCTCTCCCTACTGGCAAAAAGAAATATGATATTCTTATTGTTGGGGACGTACATATCCCCGTTGTGGTAACCTAGTGTTATTCGAAAATTCTCCGGTTTCATGTAATTCGAAAGAAGTTTGTTAATAAGACTTGATCAACCTTATTAATGGATTCCTTTAGATGGACATGAGATGGATGAATTTAGAAAGCACAAACCTTCTATACCTACTTTTTACTTTCTGTTATTTAGAATAAATAAAGCAAAAATAGTATTATCCGTCTGTTTTCTGGATTATCCATGCAATAAAAAATGTCCCGAAAATAAAAGTTCTCCAAATGCCCTAAAAATTTAGCATGATTTTTTATAGAATATTTTAGAATTTCTGGCACTGAACATGCACCAGGGGGCTGCACCAGTGGGCCACAAGGGTGGAGGGCGCTCCCTACCCCCTGGGCATGCCCACTACCTTATGGGTTCCATGTGGGTCCTCCTCACTTACTCCAGCACCCATCCACTTTGCCTTCCTCCAGAAAAAATCATCATGTTTCTCAAACTCGTGTTCTAGCTCATCTTTCTGCCATTTTCAATCTCCTTGTGCAAATCTCCATTTGCAAAACTGTTTTGGGGGATTGTTCTTCGGTATGTGACTCCTCCATTGGTCCAATTAGTTTTTGTTCTAGTGCTTTATTTATTGCAAATTTTTGCTGCTGTGGTGACCTTGTTCTTGAGCTTGCATGTCAAATTTATATGGTCCAAAGTAGTTTTGATGCATGATATAGCCTCTAGACACTTGTAGAGTAGTTGCTATCAATTTTGTTGAGTTTGGTTCACTCTTATTTTGAAGTCACTAAAAATTTCAGAAATTTTTCAGAGGAAGAAAAATGTTTAGGAAAATTTCCCAAGGTGGTTCCTCAAGGAAGCAACGCCCAAGGCTCGTGATACGTGAGTCGGATCTTGAACCACCAAGGGAAGCTGAAGTACGGCCTTGTGAATGGTCGTTGGATCAATTCACGGTTCATGCAGGTTTCAAAGAGAAATTTGATGCGTACGTATGGAATGCTGATCTTGAGGACTTCGTATCAGATAAGTGTCGTCAATACTATCAACTCACTGATTCATTTGTGTGAAGGTTTGAGTTTACATCTCAGCGCAATACCCATACTGTTTTGTTTGATCTTTATGATAAATCTTATACCATGGACCTTGAAGATTTTAGTGATGCATGCAAAATCCCACAATGGGACATTCTTAGTGAACCTCGCAAAACTGAATACAATGATTTCCTTGCTAGCATCATTGTGGGAGAAACTAGAAATTTTACACGAGCTTCCATGGGGAGCATTCATTTTCATGCCATACATGATTTTGCTCTGTTCATAGGTAGATGCATTAATGGTAAACATGATCATAGCCACCTTTGTGCATCAGATCTTAGTGTCCTCAAGTGTGCGGTGTTGGGTAATAAGCGATATAATTTAGGGGCTATTATTGCAAGGAGGTTACACCTTAATGCTAAAGATGGAGATTTCTTTGGTGGTATTTATGCCACCCGCTTAGCTAATTATCTCGGGGTGCCTATAAAGGGGAATGACATTGAGTTACCACCTACTTTCCTTGATTATAATGCTTTGGTACGCTACCAGTTTCTTATGAGGAACGAACAGTCCCTCCTGTACCGACTAATCTTTGACTGCCAGCGTGTTGTCCATATTACCCTTCCTGCTCCTGCTTTCTTTAACTTCCAGGTAAAAGGGAGATATTTTATAACTAGAGAGGAGGCAAACGAGTATGAGAGAGAGATGGAGGCTGCTCGCCTCCATGTTGCGGCCCTTCAGGCAATAGCTGCCGCATCCCAGTACAACCCCGACTACAACTTTGGATATCCGCCAGGCCAGCCGTGGCCATAGACCAACTTAGGCCAAAAGCCTAAGTTTGGGGGAGTACGTATCTCTCATCGACATTACATTCTTGTTCACACACTCATTCCAGTTGTCGGTGTTCATACTTTTTCATTGTATTATCCATGTTAGGTTATTTCTTTTTCTCGCCTTCTTCTTGTGTGTTTGAATAACTTTAAGAAAAACAAAGAAAACCCAAAAAGATTTCTCGTTCTTGTTTTGCTTGTTGGGAGCTTTCCCGTGTAAATAGTTTTTCTCGTTCTTGTTTTACTTTCTTCAGAAAACAAAAACTCCAAAAACATTTTAGTATGTTTCTTTGAAATTCTTTTTCCTTTGTTTGGGTCGAGAGGAGAAGACCACGATGAAAATATTGAGTGGCTCTCATATGCATTATTGTTGATCTAGCAAAGAGCCCATATTACCTTGTCTTCTCCTTTGAATAAATGTTTGTAGATTCCAGCTTAGTCCAATGCACGTGCACTATTATTATTATCCACACCGTTTGGTCATGTAAGTGAAAGGAAATAATGACGATATATGATGAAATGATTGAGATGAGGAAAAGCTGGTACAAACTCCACCTATTTTATTTTTGTAAATATGATTAGTTCATCATTCTTGATTCAGCCCATTATGAATGAAACATGTTTGCAATGACAATTAGAGATTATAGCTACTCATGCCATGCTTAATTAGCTAGGAGTTTATAATGGTTTACCTTGCGTGCCAACATGCGTTTAAAATGGTTGTGATGTAGTATGATAGAATGGTATCCTCCTTTGAATGATTCGAGTGGCTTGACTTCGCACATGTTCACGCATGAAGTTGAAACAAAATCAACATAGCCTCCACGATATTTATGTTCATGGTGATTTATATCTTACTCATGCTTGCACTCAATGTTGGTTAATCTCAATGCATGTTTATGACTGTTGTCGCTCTCTAGTTGGTCGCTCCTCAATGTTTTGCTAGCCTTCACTTGTACTAAGCGGGAATACTGCTTGTGCATCGACTTCCATAAACTCAAAGTTGTTCCATATGAGTCCACCATACCGACCTATATGCGGTATTTACCTGCCGTTCCAAGTAAATTTGCATGTGCCAAACTCTAAACCTTCAAATAATAATCCGTTTTGTATGCTCGAATCGCTCATGTAGCGACTCGGGGCTGTTAGTATCTTCCATGCTAGGTGGGTTATTCCCATGATGAGTGTTGATTCACTTGCCATTCACGAGAAAGTGGCTGGTTTTGGGATGCCTAGTTCCATGCTCAAATCAAATCAAAATATAACTTCAAACAAAACTCCCCCAGGACTGTTGTTTGTATGGACGGTACCCGTTGTTTCGGACCAGCCGTGGAATGTGCTTGTTGGTGGAGGGGGAGTAAAAACTTTAGCATTCTATTTGGGAACCGCCTATAATGTATCTAGCATGGAAGATACCGAGATCTCTTGGTTGTTATGTTGATAATGAAAGCATACCTCTCAAAATATTATTCATCTCTGTTTCAAAAAGCTCGAGCTCTGGCACCTCTGCAAATCCCTGCTTCCCTCTGTGAAGGGCCTATCTATTTACTTTTATTGTTGAGTCATCATCCTCTTATAAAAAGCACTAGTTAGAGAGCACTACTTTCACTTGTATGTGATGTTATTAATTGATATTGAGTATGACTGTGACTGGATCCCTTTTGCCATGAATTACAACGTCTAGCCAGTCCTTGATCTTCAGGGGTGCTCTGCATTTATGTTTTGCGGTCTCAGAAAGGGCTAGCGAGATACCATTTTGTTATATCATATCATGATTGTATTGAAAAAGTGTTGTCATCCGAGATTTATTATTATTACTCGCTAGTTGATTATGCCATTGATATGAGTAAATGTGAGACCTAAATGTTATTGTTCATATGGTTAGTTCATAATCTTCGCTGAAAACTTGAATGCTGGCTTTACATATTTGCAACAACAAGATCAAACAGAGTTTGTAAAAGTTTTTCTTTATCACTTTCAGTTTGTCAACTGAATTGCTTGAGGACAAGCAATGGGTTAAGCTTGGGGAAGTTGATACGTTTCCATCGTATCTACTTTTCCAAATTCTTTTGCCCTTGTTTTGGACTCTAATTTGCATGATTTGAATGGAACTAACCCAGACTGGCACTGTTTTCAGCAGAATTGCCTTGGTGTTATTTTTGTGCAGAAATAAAAGTTCTCGGAATGACCTGAAACTTTACGAAGAATATTTTTGGAATAAATAAAAAATATTGGCGAAAGAATCAACCAGAGGGGACCCACCAGCTGTCCACAAGGGTGGGGGCGCGCCCCTGCCTTGTGGGTCCACTGGACCTCCACCGACCTCAACTCCAACTCCATATATTCACTTTCGGGGAGAAAAAAATCAGAGAGAAGGATTCATCGCGGTTTACGATACGGAGCCGCCGCCACCTCCTGTTCTTCATCGGGAGGGCAGATCTGGAGTTCGTTCGGGGCTCCGGAGAGGGGAAATCGTCACCATCATCATCACCAGCCATCCTCCATCACCAATTTCATGATGATCACCGCCGTGCGTGAGTAATTACATTGTAGGCTTGCTGGACGGTGATGGGTTGGATGAGATTTATCATGTAATCGAGTTAGTTTTGTTAGGGTTTGATCCCTAGTATCCACTATGTTCTAAGATTGATGTTGCTATGACTTTGCTATGCTTAAAGCTTGTCACTAGGGCCCGCGTGTCATGATTTCAGATCTAAACCTATTATGCTTTCATGAATATATTTGTGTTCTTGATCCTATCTTGCAAGTTGTAGACACCTATTACGAGTTATGATCCGCATACCCCAAGTTGACAATAATTGGGATTCTTTCCGGTGATTACCATAGTTTAAGGAGTTCATGTATTCACTAAGTGCTAATGCTTTGGTCCGGTTCACCATAGTTTAAGGAGTTCATGTATCCCTTAGTTTCCATTAGGACCCCGCTGCCACGGGAGGGTAGGCCAAAAGATGCCATGCAAGTTCTTTCCCATAAGTATGTATGACTATATACGAAATACATGCCTACATTTATTGATGAATTGGAGCTAGTTCTGTGTCACCCTAGGTTATAACTGTTGCATGATGAATGCCATCGGACATAATTATCCATCATTGATCCATTGCCTACAAGAGTTTCGCATATTGATATTTGCTACGTTACTTTGCCGTTGCCACTGTTACAATTGCTAAAAAAAACTGCTACTGTTATTTTTGCCACCGTTACCGTTACTTCCATACTACTTTGCTACTAAATACTTTGCTGCAGATATTAAGTCTTTCAGGTGTGGTTCAATTGACAATTGAGCTGCCAATACTTGAGAATATCCTTTGGCTCCCCTTGTGTCGAATCAATAAATTTGGGTTGAATACTCTACCCTCGAAAATTGTTGCGATCCCCTATACTTGAGGGTTATCAGAGCGGTATGACTCGAGCAGCGCCTCCTGTTTCGCCCGCTCCGCGGCGATCTGCTCCTCCGCCTGCAGGTGCTCCTAGAGTGCATGGTGGTTGTAGGCGGCATCGGCTTGTGCCTCTCGGAACTTCTCCTCACGCTTCTGCCTCACCATGTCCATGTATTGTGCACGGGACTCGCCGATGGTCATGGTGCAATGCACCAGCGAGGATGGCGCGGGGGAGGGGGTTGGCGCTGGATCGTCGACTACCGCGTTCTCCATTGGGACGTCGTCGTCCTCTGGCTGCCTGCCTGCCAGCCAGGCGGCAGCAATGGCTGCCATACCCTTCTGGTCCGTCGTCCTCCCATCCTGAAGAGTGCTGGAGCGTGAGGAAGCCATGGTGGGAGTGGTGTGTATAGGAGAAAGGGAACGGAGGCGGATGACTGCGGCTATGGCCGGCGTAGCAGTTTATATAGCAATGGTGGGCGACAGAGGGATGGGCGGGTGGCGCCGGAGTAGCCGCCTCGGCAACCGCGTATCATTAATGTGGGCGGCAGACGGACGGACGGACGGCACTTGTGTCGTTTGAACACGGAGCAATCGCCTGCACCGGGAAGCGGCGCGGGCGGCGCTGACCGTTTTGGGCGAAAAGCACGCGTGGGCGAGGGAGGCAGTATGGGTGGGCCAGGGCAGTCAGAATCGTTTTTGGCAGCGGTCCGGTCCAGCAGCCGGACATGCTTGCTCGCCAGCGAGCTCGCCGAGCTGAGCAACGACAATCAGATGATGGACGTGGCTTCCGACCAGGAGCCGGCACCACCGCCCAAGCCGGTTCATGTCGTGTTCACCATAGAGTAGGTGTGGCCGCACTTCGACGCCCTAATGGCGGAAGAGCTACCAGTGCAGGAGGACCTGTGCTGCAACCTCCGTCTCCTCAACGAGCACCGGCTTGCGGAAGGACGAATCGCCGGTGAACAAGCGAACGACAATGTCGTCGCAGACATGTGGCCCTATGATCCTGTATTCCTGAATGCACAGCGGGCGCTGTATCAGACCATCCGTAGGGCCCGCGAGGCCCTCTCCACCGTCCTTCGAGTTTTTGCGCTCGCCGTGGCGCCGCCGTCTCGCGTTGTCAACATGGTCAACGAACATGAGGAATCAGGAGATGACTTTAATTGGAGAGGATGACAGTGGGGACCCACTAGGGCCATAGCCGCACGTACGCAAGTGCCTCCTTATTATATACAACTATATTTTTTTGCTTCCTCCTGGTTTTTTGACATCACGGTCCCACACCATTGTCAACCTATATAGTCAATAAACAAGAGAATTGCACAAGGAGCGGCCGACAGCTGGGACCCAGCTGCTCGAGCAGTATTTGTGTTTTTGAGGTGTGAGTAGTGTTTTTCTTGAGCGATGTTTTTGTTGTTGTTCAGATGAGCAGGGTATCAACTGGGCGGGCTGTGGCCCGTTTAGCCCAGGCTATTATTTTATGTCGACCAAATATCCATCCCAGATATTATTTTTTTTCAAGCTGAAAATGGCTAGCCGAGCTATACTTTCTTTTGAGGAATACCCAGCCCAGGTCAACTTGTTATTGTTTGCCCCGCTGGATTGCAAATATTTTCTAGGAGGGATGCATTAGGCTTAACAAGTTGGGCTTTAAGAAATAATAAATGGGATGTAATTATAAAACCGGGCTATAACTATAAAAAATGCACCAAACACGTAATTAGTTAAAAATATTTTTGGATTTTTGAAAATTTAATTTCATTACTTGTTGCGCGCGCAATATTTTGTTGGATTTTTACGTAATACAAATCTATTTTGAAATTATATTTAACCTGACTAGAAATTTCAGGATAAAAATATTTCGGATCCCATCAAAATGTGGGAAATTTTATTGAATTCTGTTTTGAGCGGTTGGATGAAATTATTAATCGTTGTCCTAGCTAGAAAATGGGCTGTAATTTTAGCAAACTGTAAATGGGCTGTAGTAAATTCCATTAGAATTCAAAAATCGGTCGTACATTCTTACAAATCGCAAATGTCTATATATTCTCTGCCACACACTTGTGGGCCTACTAAGTTGACGCGTACACAAAGTTTTATCAACTTATAGTCAACACACGGTTCTAGCAGTAGTGGTCGTTGGATGTCCATCCAACGGATGTCGTGCTTCATCTTCAATCTCGGATATTCTTGCTTCAGCCGCCCACCATCGGCGGTACCGCCTGCTACCGCCTCCCGTGGCCATCTGTGCTGCCGCGTAGGACCCACCGGCCCACCCTACTCCCATCGCCGTCCAGGCCATTCCTCTACTCACCAACACCTCCTGTTATTCTCCGGCGTCGGCAGCCTCACACCGTAGCCGAACCAGTGAACCCTCGTACCCCCCTCCGTACGGGCATCCACCTGCCTCATCTTCCCTGGCTTCGCGTCGTTCCCTTCCTAGGCCTCACCGTCGTCCACCGCATGGGTGTTGTCCGCACTGCGTGGTCAACGAACGACAACCATCGGAAGAGGACTCTACGCGGTGAGGCTGAAAGATGGACCCAGCAGCTACATCTTCGCACGCAAGGAAGTGCGTCCATATTATATGGGCAAAGAAATGATTCTTCCCCCTGATAGTTGGGACCCACCAGCTATATCTTCGCACGCAAGGAATCCTTATCCTCCCTGCCAGCTGGGACCCACCCGGTCGAAGCGTACGTAGCGTTTTATGTCTGGTCGCGAACGTGTATGTACATACTAGTTGATCGGTCTCTCTGCAACGATGAACTATGGCTGAGCAAGCAGCAACACGTGTAGTAGTAGAGCCCCCGACGTAGCAGTTCAGGCAGTCCAGTCTAAACCATGTACACGTACGTACAGCCAGATGCCAAAAAATACCGCCACGTACATACATACGGGTGGGGTCTCGAACGCCTGCTACTCGCATATACGTACGGCTAGGGCACGTGTACATGGAGAGGCAACGGACGGCGGCAACAACGTCTTGTTCATCGGCAGCCAACCGGCTGGGTCGGAACGGAGAAACAGCGTCCTGTTCATCGGGAGGCAACAGACTGGGTCGAAATGCGTCCTGTTCAACGGGAGCCAACCGGCTTGGATGGAACAGCCGAAACGGGGCCTGGCGTACCGCGGTATGGAGGAAATGGCCTTTTGTTCGACTGACTACAGTCAAAACGGGATCCTGTTCATCAGGAGGGGTCTGGCGTACCGCAAAACAGAGGAAACAGACTTGTGT
The DNA here is from genome assembly GCF_018294505.1 of Triticum aestivum. Taxonomy (NCBI): domain Eukaryota; kingdom Viridiplantae; phylum Streptophyta; class Magnoliopsida; order Poales; family Poaceae; genus Triticum; species Triticum aestivum. Next base: position 214,818,917 of record NC_057811.1, on the reverse strand, counting down.
TGGAGCACTACGGTTGAAACAGGGGTCTTGTTCATCGGGAGGGGTGTGGCGTTCCGCAAAACGGGACTCCACGGTTTACTGTTCACCCACCGTCGACTTCCTTCAGCCTCCACCTACACTGTTCATACACCGTGTCTTCCTCCTGCCTCCACCAGCTAATGTTCATCCACGGGCTACTGTTCATCCAGCCCTCCACCGACTACTGTTCAACCAGCCCTCCACGGGGTCCTGTTCATCCACCCCAACCAGCTCGGCTGTGGCGGCCTCCTCTTGGGGTCCTGTTCATCTAGCAGCAACGGCCTATATACTACCACGGGGTCCTGTTCATCCAACCCCCACCGGGAACTGTTCATCCAACCACCCACGTACGTCTCGACTCGTTCAACCAACCCCCACGTTCACTATTCATCAAGAAGCAGCTGGTTCGATTGGCTTCAGTAAGCAGCAGCAGCGATTGATCGCTCGGCTTCAGTTAGCAGCAGTAGCAAAGGAATCACTCGGGTTCAGTTAATAGCCAAGGGATCGATCGCTCGGGTTCAGTAATGTAGCTAGTGCAATCGCTCGGGTTCAGTAACGAATGCCTTGCTCGGGTTCAGTTAGAGCCCAACGCCTCGCACCCACGCGCGTACGTGTACGAGGGAAATACGCAATCCCTCTGTGCATCGCTCGGCCCTGACCATCCATCGTAACCGGGGACTCCCCGAAATTTTCCTCGCCCTCGCTTCAACCACGATTTTTTCCGTCATGGACGGCCCAAAGAATGTCATGCAGGTGCGTCTCCGGCCTGCCCAGGTCGAAAAGCCCATTTTCTGTCATGGTTTTATGTCATAGAAGTAGGAGCCCACCACATCTATGATGATACCGGGTTTTGTCACAATTATCGTCATAGAAGTGTCATAAGCATGATAGAAAAAAATTCGTTCGGACAAAATGTCATGGATGTGTCTTTTTTTGTAGTGTTCCTTGACATATGAGACATGGCTACTACCTCAAACATATGTGCTATGCGTGACCAGGAACCAAGAGGAAGGCCATGGAAAAACTAGGAGCATTGGCCAAGACGGCAAGGACACCAAGCGCGAGGAACAAGAGGAAGAGCTTCCAGGAAGCTACATCTCTCGGACGTCCGACGACCTCCGGATGACCGACGATCTCCGGACGTCCGACGCCTGGAGACTCCACCAGCCAGATCGACTCCAGCTGAGGCAACCTACAGCGTCCGGACGACCACCAAATACCGGACGTCCGACACTCCTCAGCGCCCGGACGACCGACGCCGACCAGAAATCCGGCACTGCCAGACCAGAGCCAAAACGACGGAAGTCCGAAGACTTCCGGACGACCGCGAGCGACCGGACGACCGACACCACCTGTCTGCGCATAGTGTAACGGGCCGAGCCCATGTACCCCTTCGCCCTCACTTACCCCTTCGTGGCCCTAGACTATATATACTCCACCTCCTCCTAGTTAGGGTTAGCAAAGGATTAGCTCATTTGAGAGATAGAGCTTTGCTCATCAACTTGGTTACTTCTCCATTGGAGTCCACGACCTCTTCGGAGAAGATCCCCCCAAGCGGATTCAAGACCCCTCACGGGAAGACCCCCTCAAGACCTCCTCACGGAGAAGAACTTGCTACTTGTATCATACTTTGTTGATTGTGGATCGTGTATATCTTCGTGTTTCGAGGATCTAGCACATGCGTAATCGAATCTTGTTGGTTTGAGTGATTCCTCTCATGTTTTCTCCTCGTGTTTTCCCTTTGTGTTCTTCACGGGATCCGCTCCAATCGTGAAAGATCGGGCATCTAGGGTTCTACCCTACATCATCTTGGATCAAAGCAAGGTTGATCACGCACTTGGAGCCCCCTACCCCTCTTTTTCTAGCCTAATTTTGTTGTGTTCTTCCCCAATTTTGAAAATCCCCACCAAAAGTAGCCCCAATTTTTTGTGATTTGTTGGTTTGATGATGTTTTGTTGTTTTTGATCCATGGATTTGCATGGTTTCAAGTGGATCTAGCTTTTCCCCATCTTTTTTCCCCAATTCTATCCGCAAAGTTCGCTCGAGTTTTGTGATGGATAGGCAAGGCATTTCATCTCCGGTCTTCGACAACAACGACGGCGCGAACAACTACATCACCAAATCGTTAATCTTCGATCTACAACGACAAATGCAAGGCGCACAATCAAGATTGCAAGAGCGCATCGACAACCTCGCCATCGACATACGACACTTTGAAGCACATACAAGAGACTACTTCGACAACAAGCTTTCCGCACAAAAGGAGGAGGAAGGTGCAATGATGAAGGAGATTCGGACCTTGTTGATCAACCGTTCTTCCCCTTCATCATCCTCAAGGCGGCGACGTTCAAGTCACAAGTCTTCGGAGCGCAAAAATGATACAAGCGCAAGTCGTCCACGTCCACATCTCCATGGCGACCACCATCACGTTCGTGATCTACATCGTCATGAAGGGCAAGTCACCTCCAAGCAACATGTGCTAGACGACGACGAACGACATCTACTATGAGCTCAAGCACAACAACGACATCATTGACATGCAGATGCTCCACACGCGCAAACCAACAAGCCCCAAGAAGCTCTACATCAACCTACGACCAACCTTCATGAGCACAAGAGAAGACCGCGAGACAAGAACCACCAAGAGGTAGCTACAGCTACCATGACCACTTCGGCATCTTCGCCAAGTGTTATCAAGGCATCTTCGCCTTTGGACATATGGCATCTTCGCCTACTTCCCATGAGTTCACCTACATCGGCATCTTCAACAACGAGGCGACCACCTACAAGCGAGGGCGATGCTTCCATCTTTGGAAGTCCCTCAAGGAAGATGTCCGAGCATGGGAAATTCCCTTCGGTCATGGAGACGAGCTACGAGGTGCCACATCATATGGGCCTCCTACAACAAGACGGCGACAAGAAGGTCGAGCAAGGGCCATCCCCTTCGACCACGGCGACGAGCATGAACCTCTTCAACAACATGAAAACAGCGCCCATATTGGACTCATACTCCGAGTCAAGCTACGAGACCGCACATGAGACCCTCTCTTTGGTCTCGGAAGCAAGCGATGATTTGCCACTTCCTACTGCATTCCTCTTTGGAGGCGTTATGGATGAGGAGGTTGAGCATGGGACTATCCCTTCAACCATGTCGGCGATAGGAGTTGATCATGGAGACATTTGCACCCACATCTCTCCGACACCCACAGATGACAAGATGCCCCAATTGCCATGTGAGTAGAGCCACCACCACATTAGTAACATGAGTGACTCCACCATATATGACATTGCGAGCATTTCCTATGAGAGGATGAGTGTGACCACCACTAGCCCCACACACGAGAGCATGCCACACATTCTATGTGAGGTTGAGAGCCATTTGAGTGACTCCACCAACCATACGAGTGAGAGCATCCAATAGGGATTGAGTGAACCACAACACTTAGTGAGTGAGGTAGTTGACACGACATGTGAGGCCACTATGATTTCTAACGACTTACCCTCTACTCCGAGTATGTTTTCCATTTTGGTGCTAGGTCTCCTACATGACGACATGCCTATCCTCGATGAGTCCATACATCCAATGGAGACGACAATGGCCATGGTGAACAATGATGCACCCACACATGATTCCATCAAGATGAAGTTGACCATGACTTGGTCTTCGACAGCTCACCTCCAACACATGAGCGATTCTCCAAAGGTAACATAGGTGATGGTGCTTCTTCTGTCCCACTAGTGGACTATCTTGCAAATGATTGCTTGCATGATGTTGATCACCTTATGGATTCATCGCATACTATGTCTTGTTTCGATATGCCACCCATTTATGATGAATATGATGATGAGCATGTTTAATTGCCTAGTTGTGATGCTATGCTCCATAGGATATCATGTGAACATTCTATTGGTCACATTATGTTTGACAATCCATTAAACTTGTCATATGCTATGAGTGAGATCTCCCATATTTCATCATTACAATCTCCACATAGTAAATATGCATGCCCCATTAAAATAAATCCCATTTGCACTTATGGCATAGATGATGAGATGATGGTCATTGGCTTTTGTTTTTCATGCGATGATATTGCCATGCTTCCTTTACATGATTTGCGCAATTCATCTACTATACCATGCCATGATCACATAGAACCAAATATGCTTTGTTTCGGATGTTGTCAATATTCTCCATGTGATGTTTCCATTAATGCTCATAAGGAGACCCCCATAGTTTACTCATACATATTAGGAGATTTTGATGCATTCCATACTTTGCATGATTCCCATACTTGCGTGCACCATATGCATTCCATGAATAACAATGCTCTACATATTTATCGTGATTCTTTGCACAATTTGAGTCTCCATTATGTCATACATAACAACAACCCTATCATGATGGATGACATGTTTCTATATCACGCATCTCATTTATTTAAGAATTGGCTATTTTTTGCTAACCAACACATGCATGTATGCATCATAATGGATGATGTGTACATATACCACGCATACACAATTTTCCCTTTGTCTTTGTTTTGTGTAGGTACTCACGTATACTCGTCAACCTCTCAATCCCAAGATTTGACGACACGAGCTCTTGAGAGCAACGATGATTGGGGATCTCATGGATTATCATTCCCACCATTCACTTCGCGCAAGCACTACGCGCATCTCTTTTACTTGGCTCTCACACGACTATGGGCTATATATCATTTGTTACTTTATGCCCATTATATCTTGTTCACTTTGCATGTTATGACTCTTTACATGATTTTGCCATGCAATTGGGACCCTTGCTTGCATCTACCCATGTTTCAATTATGATACTCCTATGTGTATTTGCATGCTTGGTGGAGATACTTGTTACTATTACCATGTTTTCCTTGTGCCACATGCTATTGTTGATTCTTGTGTTGGGAGAGTCATGATGTTCCATTGCTATTTACCTAGGACTTCTTGCCAATACAATGATGATATCTTCCTCATATCTTGCTTTCATGCTTGTGCTATGTCATGTGATCTATTCATGCCCACTATTTGCACACATGACATGATTGCCATGATTACCTCTAGTAAGCTGCATCTTTGCACTACTAGCTTGCACCACTTGATCGCTATGATTGCTTGCTTTGTCGCATCACCCATGTTCCGTTCTTACTCGCTTTCTTGGGCTGATGACATATATGTTCATGCCTCTCACATGATATATCTTGATAATTGTCGCTTGTCTCCATTAGTTGCACCTCTCATATCCACTTGTAGTGAGTGCAACCATGCTATGCTTATTAATCTTGGAGACTTTGGCACCTTACTTGTGATGCATGCTTGTTTGATTGAGCCTATTGTATTTGGTAGTTCTCGCATCATATGTCTCCATACTATGAAATGCTCCCTCGTCCTTTCTTATGATGGGCATGATGCATACACTTGGTCGGTATCTTACCACACGAATGATAGGTTTTGCACTTCCGCTAACCTCATTTGTTTTTTCGAGTGTTTGTCATGTTCCTTCGTTTTGAAGGATTCACAAGGCGGTACCATCACGAGACAACTTGGTCATGTGAAGGCGTACACGATGCGCGACACCAACATTTTCGACATCCTCATGAAGGTGAACTCCTTCCCTTTGAGCCATCCTCAAGTACGCATATTCGATGGGTCATTCTTTCATTGTTGTTTACTTCTTGTTGTCTACTGATACATCTCGCGAACGGAGGAGCGACATTGAAGATTGGCTCTATGGACCTTCAAATTGAGGAGCGCTCGGACTTATTGGATGCACCTTCGAACTTCCACTCATGCCACGACATCGAGCATTGGTACATCAACACTCCTTTGACACATTGCACCAACACCTACATATTTGTTGATTGTGATCACACATGTCATGCTCGATGGACAAATCATACTCGCCACTTTGCACCCAATGCATGGATTGACTCACATTATGCTTGTCTTGTTGCATCTATTTCCATGTCATCCAGGATATATGAGCTTGTGCATTTCCTTAGCAAATTTTTTGTGATCTTCCTTGATGGCATATTCATACATAATGATCACACTGCCCACTATCAATTGCATGATAACATAATCACATTGAGCACTAATTACCATTTTTATGATTTTGATACACCATCACATTATGACATCATTTTGCACAATGGTAGAATTTGTAGCTTTGTGCACCAAGACAAGTACCACACCATTGTGTGCACAACAAATGAATTTGCTCTCATGAATGCATTACATATCATTCTACATCTCTTGGATAAGCATATTATGCCTTGCCACGCACAATCTTTTCGGACGAACTCATTTTTACATGACGGACACTTTGTGTGCGCTAACCATTGTATTTCCGAGTGTCGCTTGTGTTTGCTCTTTTTGCATGTCTATCACTTCGGAGACACCTTGGAGTACTTGGATTGCGCCATGTCTTCAACTCCGTCCAACTACAAGTTTGTCCATGCCAACCGTTTATATGGTGATGAGGATCACGATCCGAGGTCAGATCTTTCCAGGGGGAGATGATGCGGAGCATCCTACGATCATCCCCATGTACACTACGACTACTCCCCATGCCCCAAGAGGACATATGATGAGACCTCGACTATACGCCATTGGACACAAGGTGAACTCGCTCCTCTCCGAATCTTCACTTTCCACATATGAGACATGGCTACTACCTCAAACATATGTGTTATGCGTGACCAGGAACCAAGAGGAAGGCCATGGAACAGCTAGGTGCATTGGACAAGACGGAAAGGACACCAAGCACGTGGAACAAGATGAAGAGATGCCAGGAAGCTACAACTCTCGGGCGTCCGACGACCATCGGACGACCGATGATCTCCGGACATCTGACGCCTAGAGAGTCCACCAGCCAGATCGACTCCAGTCGAGGCAACCTACAGCACCCGGACGACCGCCAAACACCGGGCGTCTGACACTCATTAGCGCCCGGACGACCGACGCCAACCGGAAATCTGGCACTACCGGACCAGAGGCAAAACGTCGGAAGTCCGAAGACTTTCGGACGACCGGACGCCCGCGAGCGACCAGGCGACTGACAGCCGTCGGACGTCCGACACCACCTGTTTGCGCAAAGTGTAACGGGCCGAGCCCATGTACCCCTTCGCCCTCACTTACCCCTTCGTGGCCCTAGACTATATATACTCCTCCACCTCCTCCTAGTTAGGGTTAGCAAAGGATTAGCTCATTTGAGAGATAGAGTTTTCCTCATCCACTTGGTTACTTCTCCATTGGAGTCCACGACCTCTTCGGATAAGATCCCCCCAAGAGGATTCAAGACCCCTCACGGGAAGACCCCCTCAAGACCTCCTCACGGAGAAGAACTTGCTACTTGTATCATCCTTTGTTGATTGTGGATAGTGTATCTCTTTGTGTTTCGAGGATCTAGCACATCTTGTTGGTTTGAGTGATTCCTCTCGTGTTTTCTCCTCGTGTTTTCCCCTCGTGTTCTTCGTGTTCTTCGCGGGATCCGCTCCAATCATGAAAGATCAGGCATCTAGGGTTCTACCCTACATCTTCTTGGATCAGAGCAAGTTTGATCACGAATTTGGAACCCTTACCCCTCTTTTTCTAGCCTAATTTTGTTGTGTTCTTCCCCAATTTCGAAAATCCCCACCAAAATAGCCCCAATTTTTTTTGATTTGTTGGTTTGATGATGTTTTGTTGATTTTGATCCATGGATTTGCATGGTTTCAAGTGGATCTAGCTTTTCCCCATCTTTTTTCCCCAATTCTATCCGCAAAGTTCGCTCAATTTTGACCCAAAAATCCCCAATTTCTGCCCAAAATCGCATCACGGGGCTCAAATCTCGCGTTGACCCAGACCCATCGGACGGTCGATCTTTTCTCGGACGTCCGATGCCCCTGGAACCATCGGACGACTGACACTTACCGGACGTCCGACACCCCAGATCCAGAACGAAAACATCATATTTCTGGTCATTTCGGGACGTCCGTGCCGCTCCAGCCATCGGAAGTGTGACGTTTATCGGACGTCCGACCCCTGTAGATTCTTACTTTGACTGATTTTTTCCGGCCATAACTAATTCATCTAAACTCCGATTTTGACATTCTTTCGCTCGTTTTGAAGCTATTAACACCCCCCTTCCCACAAAAATACTTCCAACATCATTTGACTCCATCAAAATTTTGGAACTTTGGCATCTTTGCCTAGGGCCTTAACCACATCATCTGCATTACCACCACCGACTTCCGCAACCTAACCCATTTTGTTCACCATAGCATTAGTGGTTGTTTGAGTAGTGATTCGTGTCTCCTAAGGTGTTTCGGCTACATAGGGACAGTTGCTTCTTCATCAACCACCACTACCACTTCCGCAAAGGCTTGCCCACCATACACTTCCGCCACCCCAACTTAACCCAATTTTGTTTGAGCTTGTTTGGGTTGTGGGTTGTGTCTCCTAAGGTGTTTCGGCTACTTAGGGACGGTCACTTCAACATCGACTCGCATAACCCAATAACCCTCCACTTCCGCATTGCCTACTCCAAAACCCATCATTGCGATTCCGCAATCCCATTGAGCTTCCACAAAACCACCACCACATTCTGCTACCACCATTTGACATTTGACATTTGAGATTTTGAGTCACGGTTTTTCCGTTTCCTATGGTGTTTCGGCTAATCAGGGACGGTTCTACATTATCTTGGTGTTTACATCAAGAACACCACCACTCATCATTGCCACGAACGGTAACCTCCATATCGCCTTGGTATCATGGTATCCATTCATTGTACATTCTCCTTGCAATTGCATTGATAACCCCTAGCCCATTTCGCGTTACTTGCCTATTCAGACTAGCCATTTGAGTATTGCCCGGCAACGTTACTTGTGCACATTAGTGATCATCGATCCACCCTTCCATTGCATACATACCATATCATATTGGTATCATCTTGGCATCATATCATCTCTTGTTCCACAAGATTGTTACCGCATATACACAATTGTTATCTTGGTTTGTGCATTTCGCAAAGTGGCCATCCACAAAAAAAAGAAAAAAAATAATAAGCTATTAACCAAAGAAGCTTGTAAGCAATAGCCATAGCATCCTACCACCTTGCATATAAGATTGTCATATCCGATCATCTTGGATCATAACACCGGGAACCATACATACATAGCATACTTGGGATAGAAAGTTGATACATTTTGCATATCATAGGTTGTGCACAAGTGTCGTATCCGCCTATTGAGCAATCGTGCTAGCGTCTCTCTAGCATTGTGCAACAAGAGCATTTTCTGTGGATTCCACATTTTGAGCTCACTCCTTGGTTGCACGACCCCATTTATCTATCCGTGTGTGTGTTTCCGTGTGCCATTCATTGCTATTGGTCTACTTGTTTCACTTGCAAATTTGTGAATCTCTTTCAACATTATTGACTCTTGCTAACATTTTGCATCAAATTTTTGTGTCACTATCCTCACCGGGCTCCACCATAAGACTTATTTGTGTAGATGTGAGAAATTGACGAGATCGGTACCAATTGTGTTATTTCCTCGTTACATCATTGAGTGATCATTGATCCATTCTTAACATCGGTCAAGGTACATTTGGTATAGTTCTCTCCATTCTTCCACTCATATTTGCTCGAGTTTTGTGATGGATAGGCAAGGCATTTCATCTCCAGTCTTCGACAACAACGACGGTGCGAACAACTACGTCACCAAATCGTCAATCTTTGATCTACAACGACAAATGCAAGGCGCACAATCAAGATTGCAAGAGCGCATCGACAACCTCGCCATCGACATACGACACTTCGAAGCACATACAAGAGACTGCTTCGACAACAAGCTTTCCGCACAAAAGGAGGAGGAAGATGCAAGGATGGAGGAGATTCGGACCTTGTTGATGAACCGTTCTTCCCCTTCATCATCCTCAAGGCGGCGACGTTCAAGTCACAAGTCTTCGGAGCGGAAAAATGATAAAAGCGCAAGTCGTCCACGTCCACATGTCCATGGCGACCACCATCATGTTCGTGATCTACATCATCATGAAGGGCAAGTCACCTCCAAGCAACATGTGCACGACGATGACGAACGACATCTACTACAAGCTCAAGCACGACAACGACATCATCAACATGAAGGTGCTCCACACGCGCAAACCTACAAGTCCCAACAAGCTCTACATCAACCTACGACCAACTTTCATGAGCACAAGAGAAGACCACGAGACAAGCACCACCAAGAGGAAGCTACGGCTACCACGACCACTTCGGCATCTTCGCCAAGTGCTATCAAGGCGTGTTCGCCTATGGACATATGACATCTTCGTCTACTTCCCATGAGTTCGCCTACATCGACATCTTCAACAACGAGGCGACCACCTACGAGCGAGGGCGATGCTTCCATCTTTGGAAGTCCCTCACGGAAGATGGTCGAGCTTGGGAAATTCCCTTCGGTCATGGAGATGAGCTACGAGGTGCCACATCATCTGGGCCTCCTACAACAAGACGGCGATAACAAGGTCAAGCAAGGGCCATCCCCTTCGACCACGGCGACGAGCATGAATCTCTTCAACAACATGAAGACGGCGCCCATATTGGGCTCATACTACGAGTCAAGCTACGAGACCGCACATGAGACCCTCTCTTTGGTCTCGGAGTCAGGCGATGATTTGCCACTTCCTACGGCATTCATCTTTGGAGGCGTTATGGATGAGAAGGTTGAGCATGGGACTATCCCTTCAACCATGGCGGCAATAGGAGTTGAGCATGGAGACATTTGCACCTACATCTCTCCGACACCCACAGATGACGAGATGCCCCAATTGCCATGTGAGGAGAGCCAGCACCACATTAGTGACATGAGTGACTCCACCATATATGACATTGCGAGCATTTCCTATGAGAGGATGAGTGTGACCACCACTAGCCCCACACACGAGGGCATGCCGGACATCATATGTGTGGTTGAGAGCCATTTGAGTGACTCCACCAACCATACGAGTGAGAGCATCCAAGAGGGAGTGAGTGAACCACAACACTTAGTGAGTGAGGTAGTTGATGCGACATGTGAGGCCACTATGATTTCTAACGACTTACCCTCCACTCCGAGTATATTTTCCCTTTTGGTGCTAGGTCTCCTACATGACGACATGCCTATCCTCGATGAGTCTATACCTCCAATGGAGACGACAATGGCCATGGTGGACGATGATGCACCCCCACATGGTTCCATCAAGATGAAGTTGACCATGACTTGGTCTTCAACACCTCACCTACAACACATGAGTGATTCTCCAAAGGTAACATAGGTGATGGTGCTTCTTTTTGTCCCACTAGAGGACTATCTTCCAAATGATTGCTTGCATGATGTTAATCACCTTATGGATTCATCGCATACTATGTCTTGTTTCGATATGCCACCCATTTATGATGAATATGATGATGATCATGTTGAATTGCCTAATTGTGATGCTATTCTCCATAGGATATCATGTGAACATTCTATTGGTCACATTATGTTTGACAATCCATTAAACTTGTCATATGATATGAGTGAGATCTCCAATATTGCATCATTACAATCTCCACATAGTAAATATGCATGCCCCATTAAAATAAATCCCATTTGCACTTATGGCATAGATGACGAGATCATGGTCATTGGCTTTTGTTTTTCATGCAATGATATTGCCATGCTTCCTTTACATGATTTGCGCAATTCATCTACTATACCATGCCATGATCACATAGAACCAAATATGCTTTGTTTTGGATGTTGTCAATATTCTCCATGTGATGTTTCCATTAAGTTTCATGAGGAGACCCCCGTAGTTTCCTCATACATATTAGGAGATTTTGATGCATTCCATACTTTGCATGATTCCCATAATTGCATGCACCATATGCATTCCATGAATAACAATGCTCTACATATTTCTCATGATGCTTTACACAATTTAAGTCTCCATTATGTCATACATAACAACAAACCTATCATGATGGATGACATGTTTCTATATCACGCATCTCATTTATTTAAGCATTGGCTATTTTTTGCTAACCAACACATGCACGTATGCATCGTAATGAATGATGTGTACATATACCACGCACACACAATTTTCCCTTTGTCTTTGTTTTGTGTAGGTACTCACGTATACTCGTCAACCTCTCAATCCCAAGAGTTGACGAAACAAGCTCTTGAGAGCAACGATGATTTGGGATCTCGTGGATTATCATTCCCTCCATTCCCTTCGCGCAAGGGCTACGCGTATCTCTTTTACTTGGCTCTCACACGGCTATGGGCTATATATCATTTTTTACTTTATGCCCATTGTATCTTGTTCACTTTGCATGTTATGCCTCTTTACATGATTTTGCCATGCAATTGTGGCCCTTGCTTGCATCTACCCATGATTCAAAATTATGATACTCCTATGTGTATTTGCATGCTTGGTGGAGATACTTGTTACTATTACCATGTTTTCCGTGTGCCACATGCTATTGTTGATTCTTGTGTTGGGAGAGTCATGATGTTCCATTGCTATTTACCTAGGACTTCATGCCAATACAATGATGGTACCTTCCTGATATCTGTCTTCCATGCTTATGCTATGTCTAGTAAGTTGCATCTTTGCACTACTAGCTTGCACCACTATATCGCTATGATTGCTTGCTTTGTCTCATCACCCATGTTCCATTCTTACTCGCTTTCTTGGGTTGATGACATATATGTTCATGCCTCTCACATGATATATCTTGATAATTATCGCTAATAGGAGAATTACACCAAGCATAGTGAACAACACTTGCACACACAAGAGCAAATACTTGCACCCAACATGGGCAAGAGGGTTGTCAATCCCCTTGAACTCGTTACTTGCAATGATTAAATCTGGTAGCGGTAGATATATAAATTGGAAAACAAAATAACAGTAAATAAATTGCAGCAAGGTATTTTTGGTTTTTGAAATATGATAAAAGTAGACCCGGGGGCCATAGTTTTCACTAGAGGCTTCTAATATAGGGTGGAACCCTAATGGTTGATCTTTTCACACTTGGAGGTGTGAGAGAAAATCATAGAGGAACACAAGAAGAACTCTCAAATAGACAAGATCCAATCACACATATGCTAAATCCACATACACATAGAGGAGATACGATCCAAAGTCACCACAAGAGGATACAAAGGTAACTAGTTCAACCCAATCCTTGAAGGAGAGAGGTCTTGAATCCTAAAAGGATATTTTCATGAAGGGGTCTTGAATCCACTTAGGGGATCTTCTCACATGGAGGTCTTGAACTCCATGGGAGTGGTAAGTGGATGAGCAAAATCTCTATCTCAATGAGCTCTAACCTTTGCTAACCCTAGCTAGGAGGGGTGGTGGTCCTTATATAGTAGTCCATGAGATAGAAGGGGAGAAGAGGGGATACATGGCCTCTTGGCTAGTTTAAGCACGCGCAAGTACCAAATGTCCGGGCCGGGGGCCGGATGTCCAGCGGCTCTCATCGGGCCGGTTGTACGGGGCTGGGGCCGGATGTCCACCCTGGAGATGGTCCAGGCTCGGGTGCTCCCTATTGGCATCGGGCCGGATTTTGGGCGGGGGCTGGATGTCCGGGCCATGTAGCTCTTCGGTTGTTGGGCTGCTACTGTGGTTGTGGCCTCCACGCGCCGGATGTCCGGCAGCTGTAGTCTTGCAGCAGTTCCTTCCATCATTCTCCTTTATTCGTGTACTTGATGACTTGGTCTTCATTTTGAGCATCTCCGAGAGGGTCTTCTTGGTACCTAAGCACACATAGCATTCCGGATTGAGGTAGTAGCCATGTCTCACATGGATCATACGGAAGCTCATTAAGGAGAGATGTCACCTCTGTCTCGATAGCTCTTGCACGTTGAAAGGATCGATATAGTTGACTAGAGGGGGTGAATAGGCAACTAACAATTTTTAGCTTTTCTTTACCAATTTAAACTTTGCATCAAAGTAGGTTGTCTAGATATGTAACTAGGTGAGCAACCTATATGATGCAACAACAACAAGCACACAAGCAAGCAAAGGATACAACACAAGATGAGCTTGCAGAAGTAAAGGTGGGAGATAACCAATAGCGGAGCCAGTGAAGACGAGGATGTGTTACCGATGTTCCTTCCCTTTGAGGGGTAGTATGTCTCCGTTGGAGCGGTGTGGAGGCACAATGCTCCCCAAGAAGCCACTAGGGCCACCGTATTCTCCTCACGCCCTCACACAATGCAAGATGCCGTGATTCCACTGTTGGTGCCCTTGAAGGCAGTGACCGAACCTTTACAAACAAGGTTGGGGCTATCTCCACAACTCAATTGGAGGCTCCCAACGATACCACGGAGCTTCACCACAATGGAATGTGGATCCGAGGTGACCTCAACCGTCTAGGCTGCTCAAACACCCAAGTGTAACAAGATCCGCAAGGGATTAGTGGGGGGAATCAAATTTCTCTTGGTGGAAGTGTAGATCCGGGCCTTCTCAACCAATCCCTAAAGAATCAACAAGTTTGATTGGCTAGGGAGAGAGATTGGGTAAAAATGAGCTTTGGAGCAACAATGGAGCTTGGGGGAAAAGAGGCAAGTCAACTTGGAGAAGAAGACCTCCTTTTATAGAGGGGGAACCAATCCAACCGTTACCCCCCATTCAGCCCGCACAGAGCGGTACTATCGCTGGGTGTAGCGGTACTATTGTTGGGTGTCGCGGTACTAGCGCTCCCCCACGCGGTACTACCGTATAGACTGAGGGAGACCAGAGGCGGAGCGAGATCTAGACCCAGGGCGGTACTAGCAGCGGTGGTAGGGGCAGTACTACCACTTGCGAGCAGTACTAGCACCTCTACTGCCGCTGCCAGTGCTGCAAAACCCGACACGAGAGGCGACACTATCGAGTCGAGGCGGTAGTAGCAGAGCACCTCAGTGGCACTACAGCTGAGAGCCCCCTGGCGGTACTACCGCTGGGCAGCGGTACTGCCGCCTGTGGCTCTTGAGCGGTACTTCCGCTGGGGGGCTGCGGTACTACCGCTGGGATCATAATAAGCTCACAAAAGATGCAACGAAAGATCCTCCATTGAAGCGAGAAGGCTCAGTGGGTGCAAAGGAGATGTGTACGCGTTGATTCCACCCTAGCCTTTCCAATGCGGACCCCCTCTTGATAGTACGGTGACTCCTACGAAACAAGTCCACCAAAACCGAAATGAAAGAAGCTACACCGTCTTCACTTAAAACTCCGAGGGGAAGGAATCATCTCGTGCCAAAGAATGAATCTCTAAAATACTCAATGCACACGATTAGTCCGCAAATGCATTGTCATCAATCACCAAAACTACTTAGAGAGAGACATGCCTTAACAATCTCCCCCTTTTTGGTGGACTGATGACAACACGGGATTTGCACAAAGGTAAGATATGAAAGTAAACGAATCCCAACACTACAAAATATAGACGGGCTCCCCCTGAATGTGTGCACCTAATTAGAGGTGCCTTTGGAATGCAAGGCACACACATTAGGATCAACACTCCCCCTATATTTTATAGTCTAACAACATTTGCCACAAAGAATGGGACATATATAGCTCGGATGCAGTAGAGTAGGAGTGAGCAAAGTATATAACAGGATAAGCATGCAACTCACATACTATGAAAGTACTCGACAAGCATAGATAATAAAAGGATAAGGTAGCATATGTCTCACACCATATGCTAGGGTACCAGGTCTCACAAGCACAAACCAAACCAAAGCAAATGACGAGAAAAGAGTTTGCGAGAGAGAAAGGCAAGGCAAACAAGCCACACAAATACACGCTCGCAACTCGACAACGGCAAATCCCTAAACTCTCTCCCCCTTTGGCATCGAGACACCAAAAGGCAAAGAGCGCTGCTATGGCGCCAGGTGATAGCAAACTGAAGATCTCCATCATCACATCCCTGTGAGATCGTCTGCACCGCCGTCATCGGCAGGAAACTGTTCGGTGTCTGAATCTGTCCACGGGCAGTGCTGCTGAACCCACTCCTCCTCATCGATGATCTTGCCCTCAGATCCGCTGGCAACTATCGCACCCAACTGACGCATGAGCTCCTTGTGACGGCTCCTGGTCATCTTCTCAGACACATGAGCCACGTAGTGTCCATGAGACTCCATGCAGAAGAGTTTCTTCATTTTGCGCTTGAGCTTCTTTGCCCATGAGGGCTCCGCTCCAGAGGGTTCATAGTCATTGTCATCATCAGCATCAGCCTCTATCTCAACGTCAGCAGCTCCAGACGGAATCCCAGACCTCGGAACCGAGGTGCCCCAGTTCTCCTTCTTCCTCAGACGCTTGATCTCTTGAGTGATTAACTCGCCTGTCTCCAGCACCACATTAGGATAAACGCGCCCCCAAGCCTTCTCAATAAGCAACATGATAAATGGACCATACATAGGGCATTTGCGCTCAGAGATAGCGGAGACCAGTTCAGACCACATGGCACGAGAGACATCCAAGGATTCTCCAGTGTTTTCTTCCTTCTCATGCTGGCAGAAAAGAAGCATGTCCACGAGAAAGGAGTGAACCATATCCAAGTACCCAATGTGAGGGAAGAGAGTCTCTCTGAAGATGCGATGAAGTATGTCCAGATAGGAAGGCAGCTCATAGGTCTCCTTCTGAGTCTCGGGGTGAATCTTCAAAGTACAGTATGGCCAGAGAGATTGCTTGTGAGTGGAAGTTTGATAACCCACAAGTATAGGGGATCGCAACAGTTTTCAAGGGTAGAGTATTCAACCCAAATTTATTGATTCGACACAAGGGGAGCCAAAGAATATTCTCAAATATTAGCAGTTGAGTTGTCAATTCAACCACACCTGGATAACTTAGTATCTACAGCAAAGTATTTAGGCAAAGTAGTATGGAAGTAATGGTAACGATAGCAAAAGTAATATTTTTGGATTTTGTAGTGATTGTAACAGTAGCAACGGTAAAGTAAATAAGCGAAGAACAATATGTGAAAAGCTCGTAGGCATTGGATCGGTGATGGAGAATTATGCCGGATGCGGTTCATCATGTAAGAGTCATAACACAGGGTGACACAGAACTAGCTCCAATTCATCAATGTAATGTAGGCATGTATTCCGAATATAGTCATACGTGCTTATGGAAAAGAACTTGCATGACATCTTTTGTCCTACCCTCCCGTGGCAGCGGGGTCCTAACGGAAACTAAGGGATATTAAGGCCTCCTTTTAATAGAGTACCGGACCAAAGCATTAACACATAGTGAATACATGAACTCCTCAAACTACGGTCATCACCGGGAGTGGTCCCGATTATTGTCACTTCGGGGTTGCCGGATCATAACACATAGTAGGTGACTATAGACTTGCAAGATAGGATCAAGAACTCACATATATTCATGAAAACATAATAGGTTCAGATCTGAAATCATGGCACTCGAAATATTTACACGGGAAAGCTCCCAACAAGCAAAAGAAGAACGGGAAATATTTTTGGGTTTTCTTATAATTATTACTACTACAGCATGAAAAGTAAACTACCTAAAATCTACTACTAATTTTTTTGTTTTTCTTAAGGTTTTTCAAACACACAAGAAGAAAGCATAAAAAGGAAAGTAAACTAGCATGGATATTACAGTGAAAAAGTATGAGCATCGACATTTAGCAATGACTGTGTGAACATAAATGTAATGTCGGTGAGAAATATGTACTCCCCCAAGCTTAGGCTTTTAGCCTAAGTTGGTCTATGGCCACGGCTGGCCTGGCGGATATCCATAGTTGTAGTTGGGGTCGTACTGAGATGAAGCCTCGAATTGCCACTGGTTGGCAATCGCCTCCGGGTCCCACTGGTAATTAGACTGTCGTGGAGGATCAAATTGAGGTTCCGGCTGTGGCTCTGTGGCTGATGTAGGGTTCCGGTAGGCATGAATGGCCGCCAGCGGAACGAGATACTGGCCTACAGATAAATCAAACAAGGAAGGAGCAGGCAAGGTAATAGTCTCAGGGTGATGTTTATCGAAGAACAATTTGTATTTAAGCTCCCTTTCCCTATTCTTAACAATAAAATCATGCGCTACCATACTAATCTAAATAAACAGTGGGCAGCAATTTTTCTTCTTTCTCATAGTGCCTAATAGGTATGTTATAGTATGCAGCGAGGCATGAGGCGAAGATGCCTCCCAAGATGGGGCCCTTAGTACGGTTAAGATTTAACCGCTTTGCAACAATAGCGCCCATACTAAATGTGTCATCTCGAAACAAGGCATGGAACAAAATAATAATATCAGGGACACTCAAGTTTCCACAGTTTCCGCAACCAATTAAGCATCTACTAGCAAATATAGCAAAGTAACGTAGAACATGAAAATGTATGCTAGTGATTCGTGCGTCGGAAACCTTCCTCGTTTCCCCTACATCAATTGTATCAATAAACCCGTCCACATCTTTACGATGTGGTTCCTCTAAGCTACCCTCTAAAGGTATTTTGCAAACCCTGCAAAATTCATACAGTGACATCTTCTTAACCACATCATATAAATGAAACTCTACTGAAGGAGGTGATTCCTTAGGATAATAGTAGAAGTTTTGCACAAAAGTATTTGTGAGTAAGAGATACTGTTCGCGTTGGTCGCAGAGGAAGTCGGTGAGGCCTGCATTCTCAGCCAACTCGTATAAATCATCATAAATCCCGGCTGCTCTCAAGAAATCATCACAAGGCCATTCACACGACCGAACCTCCGTGGTGCAAGGCAGATTATATTTGGGCCTCTCTTCTTCTTCACTTTGCTTATCCTTCGAGCTTCGGCTCGATGAGCCCCTCCAAAATCTCTTCATCATTTTCTAAAATTTTCTGAAATTTTAGTAACTCCAAATAAAAGTGAACCAAACTCAACAAAATTGATAGCAACTACTCCCACAAGTGCCTAGAGACTATATCATGCATTAGATCTACTTGGAACCATATAAATTTGACATGCAAGCTCAAGAACATGGTCACCTAGGCAGCACAAATTTGAAATGAATAAAGCACTAGAACAAAAACTAATTGGACCAATGGAAGAGTCACATACCAAGGAACAATCCCCCAAAGCAGTTTTGTGAGAGGTGCTTTGAGCAAGGAGATCGAAAATCGTAGCAAAATGAGCTAGAACTCGTGCTTGAGCTGGATGGTGATTTTTTGGGAGGAAGAAGAAGTGTGTGGTGGCTGGCATAAGTGGAGGGGGGCCACCGTGGGCCCACGAGGCAGGGGGCGCGCCCCGGGGGTGTGCGCGCCCTGGACCCTCGTGGCCAGGTGCCAGCTCCCCCTGATGTGTTCTCAGTGCCAGATATTCTCAAATATTCCAGAAAAAATCATATTAAATTGGCAGGGCATTTGGAGAACTTTTATTTTCGGGGTATTTTTATATTGCACGGATAATTCAGAAAACAGACAAAACAATACTATTTTTACTTTATTTCAACTAAATAACAGAAAGTAGAGAGAGGGTACAGAAGGTTGTGCCTTCTAACTTCGTCCATCTCATGCTCATCAAAAGGAATCTACTAACAAGGTTGATCAGGTCTTGTTAACAAACTCATTCCGAATCACATGAAACCGGAGAAATTTCGAATAACACTATGTTACCTCAACGGGGATATGCACGTCCCCAATAACAAGAATATCATATCTCTTTTTGACAGTAGGTAGAGGGAATTCAAAACCTCCAAAAATAATCGATGGAATCTTTCCAATAGAGTTGATACTATGAACTTGAGGTTGTTTCCTCGGAAAGTGTACCGTATGCTCACTACCATTAACATGAAAAGTGACATTACCTTTGTTGCAATCAATAACAGCCCCTGCAGTATTCAAAAAGGGTCTTCCAAGACTAATAGACATACTATCGTCCTCGGGAATATCAAGAATAACAAAGTTCGTTAAAATAGTAACGTTTGCAACCACAACAGGCACATCCTCGCAAATACCGACAGGTATAGCAGTTGATTTATCAGCCATTTGCAAAGATATTTCAGTAGGTGTCAACTTATTCAAATCAAGTCTACGATATAAAGAGAGAGGCATAACACTAACACCGGCTCCAAGATCACATAAAGCAGTTTTAACATAATTTCGTTTAATGGAGCATGGTATAGTTGGTACTCCTGGATCTCCAAGTTTCTTTGTATTCCACCCTTGAAAGTGTAATTAGCAAGCATGGTGGAAATTTCAGCTTCCGGTATCTTTCTTTTATTAGTAACAATTTCTTTCATATACTTAGCATAAGGATTCATTTTGAGCATATCAGTTAATCGCATACGCAAAAAGATAGGTCTAATCATTTCAGCAAAGCGCTCAAAATCCTCATCATCCTTTTTCTTGGATGGTTTGGGAGGAAAAGGTATGGGTTTCTGAACCCATGGTTCTCTTTCTTTACCGTGCTTCCTAGCAACAAAGTCTCTCTTATCATAACGTTGATTCTTTGATTGTGGGTTATCAAGATCAACAACAGGTTCAATTTCTACATCATTATCATTGCTAGGTTGAGCATCATCATGAACATTATCATTAACATTATCACTAGGTTCATGTTCATTACCAGATTGTGTTTCAGCATTAGAAATAGAAATATCATTAGGATTCTCAGTTGTGTCTATAACAGGTTCACTAGAAGCATGCAAAGTCCTATCATTTTTCTTTTTCTTCATTTTAGAGGGACTAGGTGCGTCTAAATTATTTCTCTGAGAATCTTTCTCAATTCTCTTAGGATGGCCTTCAGGATACAAAGGTTCCTGAGTCATTTTACCAGTTCTAGTAGCCACTCTAACAGCATAGTCATTATTCTTACTATTTAATTCGTTGAGCATATCATTCTGAGCTTTAAGTACTTGTTCTACTTGAGTGGTAACCATAGAAGCATGTTTACTAATGAGTTTAAGTTCACCTTTAACTCTAGACATATAGTCACCCAAGTGTTCAAGCATATTTGAATTGTATTTCAATTGTCTACTAACATAAGCATTGAAGTTCTCTTGTTTAACAAATAAAATTATCAAACTCATCCAAGCACTGGCTAGCAAACTTAGTAGGAGGGATTTCAGCTTTATCATATCTATAGGGAGAATTTACCTTTACTACCTGCGTCGGGTTATCAAGACCATGTGTTTCTTCAATAGGTGATGAATTAAAACCATGTATTTCTTCAACAGGCGTTAAATTAAGACCATGTATTTCTTCAATAGGAGGTAAATTCTTAACATCTTCAGCTTTAATACCCTTTTCTTTCATAGATTTCTTTGCCTCTTGCATATCTTCAGGACTGAGAAATAGAACACCCCTCTTCTTTGGAGTTGTCTTAGGAGTTGGTTCAGGAAGTGTCCAATTATTTTCATTGGTCAACATATTATTCAATAGAATTTCAGCTTCATCCGGTGTTCTTTCCTTGAAAACAGAACCAGCACAACTATCCAGGTGGTCTCTGGAAGCATCGGTTAGTCCATTATAAAAGATATCAAGTATTTCATTTTTCTTGAGAGGATGATCAGGCAAAGCATTAAGTAATTGGAGAAGCCTCCCCCAAGCTTGTGGGAGACTCTCTTCTTCAATTTGCACAAAATTATATATATCCCTTAAAGCAGCTTGTTTCTTATGAGCAGGGAAATATTTAGTAGAGAAGTAATAAATCATGTCATGGGGACTACGCACACAATCAGGATCAAGAGATTTAAACCATATCTTAGCATCACCCTTTAATGAGAACGGAAATATCTTAAGGATATAATAGTAGCGAGATTTCTCATCATTAGTGAACAGGGTGGTTATATCATTTAATTTAGTAAGATGTGCCACAATAGTTTCAGATTCATAGCCATAAAAAGGATCGGATTCAACCAAAGTAATTATATCAGGATCAATGGAGAATTCATAATCCTTATCAGTAACAAAGATAGGTGAAGTAGCATAAGCAGGATCATATTTCATTCTAGCATTCAGAGCTTTTTGTTTAAGCTTAGCTAATAATTTCTTAAGATCACTTTTATCGTTGCAAGCAAGAAAGCCTCTTTTAGTTTCTTCATCCATAACATAGCCCTCAAGCACAACAGGCAATTCATATTTATTGGGAGAGCCTTCATCATCACTTTCATCAATATTATCAGTTTCAATAATTTCATTCTCTCTAGCCCTAGCAAGTTGTTCATCAAGAAATTCACCAAGTGGCACAGTAGTATCAAGCATAGAAGTAGTTTCATCATAAGTATCATGCATAGCAGAAGTGGCATCATCAATAACATGCGACATATCAGAATTAATAGCAGAAGCAGGTTTAGGTGTCGCAAGCTTACTCAAAACAGAAGGTGAATCAAGTGCAGAGCTAGATGGCAGTTCCTTACCTCCCCTCGTAGTTGAGGGATAAATTTTTGTTTTTGCGTCTTTCAAGTTCTTCATAGTGACCAGCAGACATAAATCCCAAGTGACTCAAAGAATAGAGCTATGCTCCCCGGCAACGGCGCCAGAAAATAGTCTTGATAACCCACAAGTATAGGGGATCGCAATAGTTTTCGAGGGTAGAGTATTCAACCCAAATTTATTGATTCGACACAAGGGGAGCCAAAGACTATTCTCAAGTATTAGCAGTTGAGTTGTCAATTCAACCACACCTGGATAACTTAGTATCTGTAGCAAAGTATTTAGTAGCAAAGTAGTATGGAAGCAACAGTAACGATAGCAAAAGTAATATTTTTGGGTTTTGTAGTGATTGTAACAGTAGAAATGGTAAAGTAAATAAGCGAAGAACAATATGTGAAAAGCTCGTAGGCATTGGATCGGTGATGGAGAATTATGTCGGATGCGGTTCATCATGTAACAGTCATAACATAGGGTGACACAGAACTAGCTCCAATTCATCAATGAAATGTAGGCATGTATTCCGAATATAGTCATGCGTGCTTATGGAAAAGAACTTGCATGACATCTTTTGTCCTACCCTCCCGTGGCAGCGGGGTCCTAACGGAAACTAAGGGATATTAAGGCCTCCTTTTAATAGAGTACCGGACCAAAGCATTAACACATAGTGAATACATGAACTCCTCAAACTACGGTCATCACCGGGAGTGGTCCCGATTATTGTCACTTCGGGGTTGCCGGATCATAACACATAGTAGGTGACTATAGACTTGCAAGATAGGATCAAGAACTCACATATATTCATGAAAACATAATAGGTTCAGATCTGAAATCATGGCACTCGGGCCCTAGTGACAAGCATTAAGCATAGCAAAGTCATAGCAACATCAATCTCAGAACATAATGGATACTAGGGATCAAACCCTAACAAAACTAACTCGATTACATGATAAATCTCATCCAACCCATCACCATCCAGCAAGCCTACGATGGAATTACTCACGCACGGCGGTGAGCATCATGAAATTGGTGATGGAGGATGGTTGATGATGACGACGGCGACGGATTCCCCTCTCCGGAGCCCCGAACGGACTACAGATAAGCCCTCCCGAGAGAGTTTAGGGCTTGGCGGCGGCTCCGTATCGTAAAACGTGATGAATCTTTCTCTTTGATTTTTTTCTCCCCGAACACGAATATATGGAGTTGGAGTTGAGGTCGGTGGAGCTCCAGGGGGCCCACGAGGCAGGGGGCGCGCCCCCACCCTCGTGGACAGGGTGTGGGCCCCCTGACCTTGATTCTTTCGCCAATATTTTTTACTATTTCCAAAAATAATCTCCGTGGAGTTTCAGGTCATTCCGAGAACTTTTGTTTCTGCACATAAATAACACCATGGCAATTCTGCTGAAAACAGCGTCAGTCCGGGTTAGTTCCATTCAAATCATGCAAGTTAGAGTCCAAAACAAGGGAAAAAGTGTTTGGAAAAGTATATACGACGGAGACGTATCAAAGTTGTATTGCGGTGAGGGCGAAAGCCAACTGGGTTCTCAAGTCCTTGATCTTCAATCCCAAGTAACTCCATGAAAGCCTTCCATCTGACAGACAGAAGCTTGCCATTTGTCATCCAAGTCAGAGTTCTTTCCTCATCTGTTCCAAGATGGGCCGTGGCATAAAACTGAGCCACCAAATCTGCATCAAAGTCCTTGTTGAACTGCATGATCCTGAGGATGTTCAGCTGAGAACACATCTGTAGGGCTTTGCCAAAGTAGGCAGGATCCTTCTCCATATAGTCAGATTCGATTGTGCAAACATCAACATAGAGATTCTTCTTTGCTTTGATCACATCAAAGTAGATGGCCCACTGAAAGCGGTTCCAGAAAGGACGGTTGACCAAAGTGGGTTCTTGATCTTCCGTATATGGGTTCCGCCGACGCTTTTCCCAGAACACCTTTGCAGACATCTCTGTCACATACTTGGCCCTAGGCTTGGACTTGTTCGCAACAGTCTTCTTCGGCTGAGGAGGAGGAGGAACACTTGAGGAGGAAGCCGTTGTCTCAGAGGTGCGATAGCGCTTTGAAGTGGAACGCCTGGGATTGATACGGCAGACATGTTGCTTAGAGGGGCCATCACCTGGAACCAAACACAAGGACACAATAAAAAACACAAAAGAACGAGCATAAGCCACCAAAAAAAGCAACATGGATCGATATTCGATACGAGTATGGTGGAACTGGGCAGCCAGTGGTAGTACCGCGATCTGGAAGCGGCAGTACCGCCCGAGCAGCAGTACCGCTCCAGGGGAGTGGCAGTACCGCTCCAGGCGGGGGAACGGCGGTTCCCTACTGTCGTGGCCAAATCCGGCACTACCGGGATGCCAAATTCAAAAATAATCCTACCAAAAATCAATCCAAACAGTCTAGAGGCCTTCTCCAACCTACTCAAGCCTTGATTTAGCCAAAAATCAAGAAATGCAACAACTATTGCCCCTAAAGACTAGATCTGAAAACTAGACACAAAGAGAAGAGGAACGGGGGCAATACCGGCATCCATGGCAAGAGAACGGGGTGGGGATCGATTCCACCGAAGGAAATGGAGAGGGACGGCCCGGATATGGCGGCCCACCGGAGCCCTCCCACGTCGAGTACGACGCTGAAGCACGAAAGGGGTCGAGGGAGGTTAGCGAATGGGTGTGGGGGAGAAAGAAACTCCCCCTGCCCGACATAACCCCCCAGTCCCGCCCCACAGCGGTAGTACCGCTGGGGAGGGCGGTAGTACCGCTTACTGTGCATCAATGGTAGTACCGCGCTCCACCAGCGGTAGTACCGCTCAGCCAAGTACTCAAGGACTAGACACAAAAGGGCTTAGCTCAAGCAAGAAAAAGAACCGACGAGGAGAAGGAGCAAACACAAAGGCAGAAAAAACACCCACGAGAGGACAAGAAACACACTCCTCTCCAAGAGAGGGCGGTGGCCGAGGCCACCTATGTCTGAGTCAAGAGGTACGGCACCGCGAAGAGTTTAACCTTGGGCCCATGACCAAAACTCATCTTTGAAGAACAAGTACCATCAAAAATGGCTAATGTGAAAGACTTGATCAATTTATGCACAATGGGGAGAGGGAGAGTTCATTGAGAGAACAACACTCCCCCTATGTCCATGCCTACACCTAAACAAGACATCACGATGAGTATCGTGGGGTGTGCAAAGGTTCAAGTCACATTGCTCGAATCAATGATATTTAGCTCATGCCTTAACTCGCGAAATCTTGATTCATCCAAGGGCTTCGTGAAGATATCTGCAAGGTTATCATGAGTGTTGACATAGTTGAGCTCGATCTCCTCTCGCCTAATGTGATCCTGGATGAAATGATACCGAATCTCAATATGCTTCGTCTTGAAGTGTTGCACCGGGTTGAGAGAAATCTTGATGGCACTTTCATTGACACACCAAAGAAGCACTTTGTCACACATGACTCTGTAATCCTTTAAAGTTTGCCTCATCCATAGAAGTTGAGCACAACAACTACCGGCAGCCACATACTCCACTTCGGTGGACGAGAGAGACACACAACTTTGCTCCTTAGAAGACCTACTCACCAAAGAGCAACCAAGAAATTGGCACCCTCCTGAAGTTGATTTCCTATCCACTTTGTCTCCCGCCTAATCCGAGTCCGAAAAGCCCACAAGGTTGAAGTTTGCTCCTCTTGGGTACCATAAGCCAAAGTTTGGGGTATGAGCCAAATATCGAAAGATTCACTTGACCGCCATATAGTGGCTTTCCTTAGGTGGCTTGAAACCGTGCACAAATTCCCACACTCAACATGATATCTGGTCTAGATGCACAAAGGTAAAGCAAGGAGCCAATCATGGAGAGATATACCTTTAGATCCACCGCTTTATCATTGGGATCTATGTCAAGTTGGCATTTGACAGGCATTGGAGTGGAAGCCGGCTTGACATCACTTAGCTTGAATCTCTTGAGCATGTATTGAGTATATTTGGCTTGGTTGATGAAGGTTCCTTCTCTCCTTTGCTTGATTTCGAACCCGAGAAAGAACTTCAACTCTCCCATCATGGACATCTTGAACTTCGAGGTCATGAGAGCGGCAAATTCCTCATTGAAAGCTTTGTTAGGGGAACCAAAGGTAATATCATCAACATATAGTTGGCATACAAACAACTCCCCTTTGACCTTCTTAATAAAAAGAGTGGGGTCGATTTTCCCAATTTCAAACCCACGATCTTGCAACAACTCGGTAAGGTGCTCATACCACACACGTAGGGCTTGTTTAAGGCCATATAGTGCCTTATCGAGTTGGTACACATGATCGGGGAAATAGGGATCCTCGAACCCCGGGGGTTGTTTGACATATACCAACTCATTAATAGGACCATTAAGAAAGGGACTCTTCACATCCATTTGTTGCAACTTGAAGTTATGATGTGAAGCATAAGCGATCAACAAACAAATATATTCAAGGCGAGCAACGGGAGCAAAGGTTTCACTGTAGATGATACCCTCGACTTGGGAGTAGCCTTGTGCTACCAAACGAGCCTTGTTGCGGATGATAATTCCATGAGCATCTTGCTTGTTCTTGCATATCCTCTTGGTTCCAATGACATTATGGTTACCCGTTGGCCTTGGCACCAATCTCCACACCTTGTTGTGCTCGAAGTTGTTGAGTTCTTCATGCATGGCATTAAGCCAATCCGGATCCTCGAGCGCCTCATAGACCTTTTGGGGTTCAACAAAATAAACAAACGCGTGATGTTCACAATAGTTTGCTAATTGTCTACGAGTGCTTACCCCCTTTCTTAAGCTTCCAAGCACATTCGTCATGAGATGATCTTTGGTAGTGAGCTTGGATGTAATCTTGGCGGCACGAGGCTCCAATTCCTCCTCGGGAGTGAGTTGAGGACCGGAGACATGATCATCTTGAGCGTCGTCTTGAGCTTGCTCTTGATCTTTAACTTGCTCGGTGGTGAGAACTTGATCTTGGGAATCACTTGGTGGTTCACCACCATCTTGAGGTTGATCTTGCCCTCGATCTTGTTCATTTGGTTGAGGGCCTTCACTTTGTTCTTCGGAAGCATGTGGGTCTTGGGTTGGTGATGGTTCCACTTGGGTTGAACATTATCCTTCTCCTTCGGCCACAACGGGTTCCTCAATGGGTAGCATATGACCAACACCCATTCTTCTTATGGCTTGGGGAGGAATTTCATCACCTACATCACAAGTACCACCTTTCTCCACTTGGGAGCCGTTATTCTCATCAAACTCCACGTTACACCTCTCCTCAATAAGTCCCGTGGACTTATTGAGGACGCGGTAAGCATGAGAGTTTGTAGCATAACCAATAAATATGCCCTCATGATCTCTATCCTCACATTTAGACAAGCGAACACCTTTCTTGAGAATGAAACACTTACACCCGAACACCCGGAAGTACCTGAGATTGGGCTTGTTACCGGTGAGTATCTCATATGGAGTCTTGTTCAAGCCTTTGCGGAGATAGATCCGATTGGATGCATGACAAGCGATGTTGATGGCTTCGGCCAAAAAGTTGTAAGGAGACTTGAACTCTGCCATCATGGTCCTTGCCGCATCCATCAACGTCCGGTTCTTCCTCTCCGCTACACCATTTTGTTGAGGGGTGTAAGGTGCGGAATATTGATGCTTGATCCCCTCATCACTAAGAAACTCATCCAAGGTGTAGTTCTTGAACTCGGTGCCGTTGTCACTTCTTATCGTCAAGATCTTTGCATTGTGTTGTCGTTGAGCTTCATTAGCAAAGTCGATGACGGTTTGTTGGGTCTCGCTCTTCCTCTTGAAGAAATATACCCAAGTGTATCTTGAATAATCATCCACAATCACCAAGCAATACTTTCTACCCCCAATATTATCAAAGGATGGAGGTCCAAAGAGATCCAAGTGAAGGAGCTCCAACGGCCTCTTCGAGTAGATGATAGTCGTGGGAGGGTGAGCCTTCTCATGTAGCTTTCCTTCGATACAAGCACCGCAAGCACGATCTTTGGCAAAACTAACGTTTGTTAGTCCATGGACATGGTCCCCCTTGAGAAGACTTTGCAAAGATCTCATATTGACATGGACTAAACGGCGATGCCAAAGCCATCCCACGTTAACTTTAGCCATTAGGCATGTCGCGGTCTTAGTGGGTCGCTCCAAGAAGTTAATCACATAAAGACCATTCTCGACATGCCCAACAAAGGCTACTTTAAGAGTCTTGCTCCACAAGAGGGCCACGGTATCAATATCAAAGAAAGTGGCAAAGCCCATCAGTGCAAGTTGACGAATGGAAAGTAAATTGTATGCAAGGGACTCAACAAGCATGACTTTCTCGATCGTGAGATCATGAGAAATGACAACCTTGACAAGACCCAATACCTTAGAAGACGAGGCATCACCCCACTCGACATTGGTGGGCATAGATGAAATCTTGTGCACATCCACCACATAGTCCTTGCTTCCGGTCATATGATTTGTGGCTCCACTATCGAGCAACCATGATCCCCCACCAGAAGCAAACACCTACAAGAGATCAATGCTTGGTTTTAGGTACCCATTTTGTAATCCTTTGATGTTAGTAACAAGGGTCTTAGGAACCCAAATAGACCATTCAATGTACTCATAAGGAGAATCAACAAATTTGGCATAAACATGTCCATCACTAGCACGGCATAACACATAAGAAGGGTTAAAGTCGCCAGCTTTGTTGGGAGGGGTGGCATTGCCCTTCTTGACACCACCACCCTTCTCATTGTTCTTATTCTCCTTAGAAGCACCCTCTCCCTCCTTCACAAAAGTTTGCTTGAGAGGAGGAGGACGTTTGGCCTTGTCATTCTTCTTCTTGTTCTTGGACTTGGGTGCAAACCCAGTTCCCTCCTTGGACACCACTTCCTTTTGATTGCTCAAAAGGTCGTTGAGGTTCTTCTCACCTTGTATGCAAGACACAAGGCCTTTCTCAATTTGCTCCTTCAACTTTGCATTTTCCTCCACAAGATGCACATGCTCACAACACGGGTTAGTAGCATTTGCATTATCAATTAAAACCATATGAGGAAATGTGGCTTTCTCCTTGGTTAGCTTCACTTGGAGTTGATCATGAGACTTTTTAAGGCTAGCATGAGTACCCTTCAAGGCCTTGTGAGCCTTGTCAAGTATATCAAACTCCTCCTTGAGTCTAGCAAGATCAACCCCGAGTTTGGCCTTCTCAGAATTGAGCACACGAGATACAACAAGAGCATGATCAAGATCTTTCTTCAATTTAGCATGATCATCGTTGTGTGACTCCTCAAGAGCCAAACGATGACTACACTCTTCCTCAAGCGCATTAGAGAGATCCAATATCTCATCGGCATAGTCACGACTATGCCCCTCCATCTTAGAGATGGTTTCTTCGTGAGCCTTGATCATGTCATTGGCTTCACCAAGTTGTTCCAAGAGAGCAACAAAGTGCTTCTTGGATTTACCCTTGAGCTTACTCATAAAAGACTCAATTCATTTTCCTCCTCATTAGACTCCTCACCTTCATCAATGCAATCCGTCAAAGAAGGATTAGTAATGATGGTGGTTTTGATGTTGGAGGTTACCTTGTTAGTGGCTTTAGCCATGAGGCACTTGGCGGTGATGTTGTTGTTAGGCGAAACGAAGAGGGACACCCATGGAGTTGAGGCAATGGCAACGGAGACAATGGCAATCATTTCACCGTCATCATCCTCATTGTACTCTTCTTGTGCCACCAACCCCTTGGGAGGAGTCTTCTGAAGGAAATATGCCCTAGAGGCAATAATAAAGTTGTTATTTATATTTCCTTATATCATGGTAAATGTTTATTACTCATGCTATAATTGTATTAACTAAAAACTTAGTACATGTGTGAATACATAGACAAACAGAGTGTCACTAGTATGCCTCTACTTGACTAGCTCGTTAATCAAAGATGGTTAAGTTTACTAGCCATAGACATGAGTTGTCATTTCATGAACGGGATCACATCATTAGAGAATGATGTGATTGACTTGACCCATCTGTTAGCTTAGCACTATGATCGTTTAGTTTATTGCTATTGCTTTCTTCATAACTTATACATGTTCCTATGACTATGAGATTATGCAACTCCCGAATACCGGAGGAACACTTAGTGTGCTATCAAACGTCACAACATAGCTGGGTGATTATAAAGATGCTCTATAGGTGTCTCCGATGGTGTTTGTTGAGTTGGCATAGATCAAGATTAGGATTTGTCACTCCGATTGTCGGAGAGGTATCTCTGGGCCCTCTCGGTAATGCACATCACTATAAGCCTTGCAAGCAATGTGACAAATGAGTTAGTTACGGAATTATGCATTATGGAACAGGTAAAGAGACTTGCCGGTAACGAGATTGAACTAGGTATGATGATACCAACGATCGAATCTCGGGCAAGTAACATACCGATCACAAAGGGAACAACGTATGTTGTTATGCGGTTTGACCGATAAAGATCTTCGTAGAATATGTAGGAACCAATATGAGCATCCAGGTTCCGCTATTGATTATTGACCGGAAGTGAGTCTCGGTCATGTCTACATAGTTCTCGAACCCGTAGGGTCCGCACGCTTAACGTTCGATGACGATCGGTATTATGAGTTTATGTGTTTTGATGTACCGAAGGTAGTTCGGAGTCCCAGATGTGATAACGGACATGAAGAGGAGTCTCGAAATGGTCGAGACATAAAGATCGATATATTGGAAGGCTTTGTTTGGACACCGGAATGGTTCCGGGTGAGTTCGGGCATTTTCTGGAGTACCGGAAGGTTACCGGAACCCCCCGGGGAGTCAATGGGCCTTATTGGGCCTTAGTGGGAGAGAGGAGGAGGCGGCCAGGTGGAGGGCGCCCCCCCCCAAGCCCAATCCGAATTGGGGTGGGGACCGGCCCCCCTTTCCTTCTCTCCTTCTCCCTCTTCCTTCTTCTCCTACTCCAACTAGGGAAAGGGGGAAACCTACTCCTACTTGGAGTAGGACTCCCCCCCTTGGGCGTGCCCTATGAAGGCCGGCCCTCCCCTCTTCCACTCCTTTATATACGGGGGA
Organism: Triticum aestivum; assembly: GCF_018294505.1. Lineage (NCBI taxonomy): Eukaryota > Viridiplantae > Streptophyta > Magnoliopsida > Poales > Poaceae > Triticum > Triticum aestivum. The sequence goes on along the minus strand of NC_057811.1, from coordinate 214,787,425 downwards.
GGGGGGCACCCCATAGACACACAAGTTGACAGTTGTCTTAGCCGTGTGCGGTGCCCCCTTCCACAGATTTCCACCTCGGTCATATCGTTGTAGTGCTTAGGCGAAGCCCTGCCACTACTGGAATCAGCTAATTTGCCATCTGCCAGCTCTTTGTCGTCTGCTAGCTGATGGCAAAGAAGCTCTTTGCCATCAGCTACCCAAAAGCAGACGGCAAAGAAATGGCAGACGGCAAAGAAGCTCTTTGCCATCTGCGAGCTCTTTGCCGTCTGCCAGCAGATGGCAAAGAGTGAGGTGGCCCCCACCCCCCGCCCGTTTGGGAAAAACTTAACGGCCCACCTCTTTGCCGTCTGCTAGCAGACGGCAAAGAGGCAAAAAGGCGGACGGCAAAGAGGGCACTACCTAACGGCCCGTACCCCCCCCGCCCGTTACTCAGTTTCTCCTCGTCGTTCTCTCCTCCCACCCCGCCGCCGCCGCCGTCGCCTGCTGCCGCCCCCACCACTCGCCGCCGCCCCGGGGCCCCGCCGCCCCACCGCCCGTCGCCCGCCGTCGCCCCACCACCCGTCGCCCCCGCCGCCCCACCGCCCCCGTCGCCCCCCCCCCCCCCCCCGCCCCGGCCCCCCTCGTGCCCCGGCCCCCCGCCGCCCGCGCCCCACCGCCCCGCGCCCGGCCCCCCGCCGCCCCAGGCCGCCTCCTCCACCGCCCCGCCCCCCTCCTCCACCGGCCTCCTCCACCGGCCCTGCCCCAGGTGAGCCCCCCTTTTTTCTGTTTTTTCTGTTTTTTTCCTTTTTAGTTTTAGTTTTAGTTTAGATTTAGTTTTAGTTGTAGTTTTAGGTTTAGTTTTAGTTTAGTTTTAGTTTTAGGTTTAGTTTAGTTTGAGGAAAGAAGAAGAAGAAGAGAAAAAGAGGAGAGGAGGAGAAGAAGAAGTGGAAAAAGGAAAGGAAGAAGAAGAGGAGGAGGAGGAGAAGAAAAAAGAAGAAGAGGAAGAAGAAGAAGAAGAAAAAAGAGGAGAGGAGGAGAAGAAGAAGAGGAAAAAGGAAAGGAAGAAGAAGAAGAGGAGGAGGAGAAGAAAAAGAAGAAGAGGAAGAAGAAGAAGAAGAAGAAAAAAGAGGAGAGGAGGAGAAGAAGAAGAGGAAAAAGGAAAGGAAGAAGAAGAGGAGGAGGAGGAGAAGAAGAAGAAGAAGAAGAAGAAGAAGAAGAAGAAGAAGAAGAAGAAGAAGAAGAAGAAGAAGAAGAAGAAGAAGAAGAAGAAGAAGAAGAAGAAGAAGAAGAAGAAGAAGAAGAAGAAAAAAGAGGAGAGGAGGAGAAGAAGAAGAGGAAAAAGGAAAGGAAGAAGAGGAGGAGGAGGAGAAAAAACGAAGAAGAGGAAGAAAAGGAAGAATAGGAAGAAGAAGAAAAGGAAAAAAGAGGAAAAAACCCCGACCCGACACGGCACCCCGACCCCGACCCCGACCCGGCACCCCTAGACCCCGACCCCGAGCCTGACCCGACACCCCGACCCCGACACCGACCCGGCACCCCGACCCGACACCCCGACCCCGAGACCCCGACCCCGACCCCGACCCCGACACCCCGACCCCGAGCCTGACCCGACACCCGACCCCGACACCGACACGGCACCCCGACCCCGACCCGGCACCCCGACCCGACACCCCGACCCCGAGACCCCGACCCCGACACCGACACGACACCCCGACACCGACACCCTGACACCACACCCACCCTTACCCCGACACCGACACGGCACCCCGACCCCGACCCGGCACCCCGACCCGACACCCCGACCCCGAGACGGCACCCCGTCCCGACACCCCGACCCGACACCCCGACCCCGAGACCCCGACGACGAGCCTGACCCGACACCCCGACCCCGACACCGACCCGACACCCCGACCCCGACCCCGACACCCCGACCCCCCGCCTGACCCAACACCCCGACCCCGACACCGACACGGCACCCCGACCCCGACCCGACACCCCGACCCCGAGACCCCGACCCCGACCCCGACACGGCACCCCGAGACCGACACGACACCCCGACCCCCGACACCTCCCGAAAAGGTGTTCTTTGGCCTTCCAGAAGCGGACGGGGTCATATATTTGTGAATTATTAGTTAGGTCATATATCTTTCGATTTTGTTATGAAAAACATCATATATAATTGTGTTGATCGGGTAGTTTTAAATGTGCAGTTGTTTCATTGCTGCGAGGTTTGGTGTTCGACGACCTCGCCGTGCGTTTGACGAGCTCTGCCCCTTCGTTCGTGGGTAAGCACAAATGACATGTCCTCCTCCCCCATTAATTATTTGATCTATTCCGATGAAACTTGATAGCTAGCTATATATGTGTCTTGAATCATCAGTATGCGTAACCAATATGTGTCTCCCGTTCGAAAGCGTCATAGTTATAAATATGCATGCATTTGCATATTTATAACCTTGATTCTTTCGAATTGTCCAACGCTATCCATGGACAGCCCGAGTATGTTTAGATTGGGTTCGTTTTCCCATATGCTTTGCTCCGGATCCGACGCATAAATTTCGTCAGTGCCTCCCCTGTTGTTCTCCGGGTACACATCCTCTCTGTTTATTGCAGAGACGTGTATCAGGAGAACAGCGGGGAGGTGCTGCCGAAATTTTGCGTAGGATCCGGAGCATAGCATGGGAAAATGAACCCAATCTAAACATACTCGGGTGGGATTAGGACCTATCATTACCTATTAGAGTGTAGGTTGCATGGACGTAATAAAATTGACAAAGTAGATCAACTGATGAATATATACATGGTGAATTATATATATATTTGTTGTGTGTCTAGTAGCTCTGAAAGTCAAGATGAGTGATCGTGCGTGGATGTACACCGGTCCACTCAATCTCCCCCCTGGACAGATTATGCAAAGAAAGAACATTTTCCTGACGTTCATAATTCCAGGGCCCAACTATCCGGGGAAAAATATGAATGTGTACATGTAACCGCTTAAGGACGAATTGCAAGAAGCCTGGGATAATGGGTTCAAGACATACGATGCCTATAGCAAACAGAACTTCATAATGCGTGTCTGGTACATGTACTCGACGCATGACTTGCCGGCGTATGCGCTATTCGTTGGCTGGTGTGTGCATGGAAGGTTCCCGTGCCCCACATGCAAGGGAGCTCTTGAGTTCGTTGGCTTCAGGCCGGTCGCAAGTTTTCTTGCTTCGACATGCATAGACAGTTCCTGAATCCTCGCCATAAGTTCAGGAAAGACAAGAAGAACTTCATCAGAGGTAGAGTTGTCAAAAACTCTGCACCACCTGCATTGACAGGCCAACAGACCCTGGATCAGTTAAACGCTCTCGAGCCAGATCCAGAGCGTCCAGGGTACTTCAAGGGGTATAATTCTAAGCACGCCTGGACTCACAAAACATGCTTATGGGATCTGCCTTACTTCAAAGACCTCCTTTGCCCACACAACATCGACGTGATGCACACTGAGAAGAATATCGCCGAGGCACTTTTTGGTACATTGTTCGGCATAGATGGGAAGTCAAAGGATAATACTAAGGCTAGAGTCGATTTGGAGGCGCTATGTGATAGGCCGTTACAAAACATGAAAGAACCGAAAGGAAGCAGAACTGGACGAAGCCAAAGGCATGGTTCAATCTTGGAAGGCCAGCTATGAGGGAAATTATCTTGTGGGTGAAAATGCAGTTGATGTTCCCCGATGGGTATGCAGCGAATCTACAGAGGGGAGCCAGTCTTGATAAATTGAAGATATTTGGTCTCAAGAGTCATGATTGGCACATATGGATTGAGCGGGTAATGTCGGTGATGTTGCGTGGCTTCATCCCTGAGGATGAATGGCTAGTACTGGCAGAACTCAGCTATTTCTTCCGTGTTCTTTGTGCGAAAGAACTATCGCCTGGCGTGCTAGAAGAAATGGAAGAGTTGGCGCCGGAGTTGATCTGCAAGTTAGAGAAGATCTTTCCACCGGGCTTCTTTAATCCAATGCAACATTTGATTTTGCATCTCCCGACCGAGGCAAGATTGGGGGGGGCCGTGCAAAATCGTTGGTGCTACCCAACTGAGAGGATGCAGAAGACGCTTCGACAAAAATGTAAAAATAAACGTAGAATTGAAGCATCGATGGCTGAGGCATTCATCACTAAGGAGGCGGCAAACTTCGTGACAGCACACTACGAAGCCAAAAATCGTCATTTGCATAATCCGAAGCCTCGGTACAATGCTGACGACCCTAAAAAGGGTGGATCCAACCTCAGCCTATTCAAAGGGAATCTCGCACCAGCCAGTGTTTCAAATCCAGTATCTTTGGATAACGAACAATGGCGGACCATTTCGTTGTATATCTTCAACAACCTGATAGAAGTGCGGCCGTACATCGAGTAAGTTCTCGGTACATAGTTTCGCAACTTCTATTTCCTTTGAACTGCTCTTATTCCTGGATATTTCATACAGTCGATACGTCGCCTTATTCTCGTATGGAGCGGTGATCCAAAAGGATTCTGTCGAAGAGTATGAGCTTCTCGCAAAGCAAGGAGGCGGCTATCCCGGTTTCATCTCTTGGTTCAAACAAACGGTAATTTCTATTAGACTTGTAGGCTAATTTGTAGGCGGCTATCCCGGTTTCATTCGCTAATTTGTGCGTAATGCAACAATCCTTTCATATTAAACTTGTAGGCTAATTCAGAGTCTATGGACGCCGAATTGAGACAAGTCGCTAATGGTTTTGACTATAAGGTCCGTTCATTTGACAAATACGACATCAACGGGTATCGCTTTCGTACCTATGGCAAAGAGCTATCTATGGCCGACCGAAAGTCTACAAATTGTTGTGTATCTGCTATCGGCGAAGGAGGTACCGAGTATTATGGGAGAGTTGAAGCAATTTATGAACTTCTATTCTATGGTGAAAACCCACCGAATGTCGTAGTCTTCAAATGTTATTGGTTTCAGCCGAAGGAGACTAGAAGGACTCATGAACATATAGGGCTAGTTGAAATCAACCAAAGCACCCATTTAGATGTTCCTGATGTCTATATTACGGCTCAACAGGCGACCCAAGTATTCTATCTACCGTGGGCCTGCCAAACTAATCCAAATCTGAAAGGTTGGGATGTCGTTTATGAAGTGCCGCCACGTGCTAGACTATCTCCCCCAAAGGAAGAGGATTATGAACCTCACATTAACCCAGACACATATGAAGGAGAATTCTTCCAAGAGACACGTCTTTCCAAAAAGCGTTTCAAGAACCGCTATACTTCACCCCAAAACATTGAAGTAGACAGCGACAGTGAATCCGACATCACCCCAGAGGAGGAACAAGAAGAGCCGGAACAAGAAGAGGTTACTGCTGCGGATGACCTGTCATTGCTTGACCGATTACGTCAAGGTGGCCTTCCACATGTTGATGCCACTGAACCCTATGAGCCCGTCATTGATTATAGTGATGATGATGATTATGCATTTATTGATGATACTGATCGAGATTATTAGTAGTGTCAGGTATTAAATTTTTTAATGTTGTACTTGATGATGATACACTTAAGTGATACACATATTATTATTCATGTCGGTCTTTTTTTATGTTGTACTAATTTCGTTTACTGTTTGTCATGGCAGGTGTTGAAAGATGGTGGGCGCTGGTCGGGACCGCGCCAAGGCCCCTTCTTCGTCGGCGCGTGGTCTGAGGTCTTCGATTCCAGACGCACCTCTCCGCCGAGCGTTGCTGGACAGTATGTCCACACCGCCGGGCCCTTCTTCGTCGACCGCGGTGCCCAGCAGGGGACGAGGTAGGAAGAGAGGAGGTGGGGCACGTGGTCGCGGGAGAGGAGGTAGGGTGACTGCTACGGCGCCTTCCTCGCCGCCACCCCCAGCTGTTTCACCCGAGCACGTGACTGCTAGGGTGGACTCGTCCGAGGAGGAGGCTACACAGACTCCGGTCCACGGGTCTTGGGCCCACGAGCCTCGGGTCGACTGGCCTTCGGCCCATGAGAGTTCGGCCCACGAGACCCCGGAGGAGCACACGTCCGGATGGGGTACCTGGCCGGATCAGCCCGAGGAGCCGAGTGGCCATGCTGATGATGGCGGGGAGCCGACTGATCTTGAGGAGGAGGGTGGCACCGTCTACCAGCGTGGTGCTACACGGCTCCCGTCCGTGCCGGCGACCCGCGAGCAGAGGTGGTTGATTTTCCCTGATGGGGAGAGGTACGTAAGTGCATTTAATATTTTTGTACCTTCTGCATTCACGTTTCTTCAAATAACTAATGCGTTGGCCTTGTCATGCTGCAGGGGTTGGGACCACCATCATAGTGTCCGCCGGCCCAACTCCGTCCTTGGAGTTCTTTGCCGGCAAAACTTCCCGGGGTTTGTCACGTTGCCTGGTGAGGGTAGGCTTCCAGAGCTTGGATTGAGCTGGGAGCACTACGTGGCTGCCCCGGCCCCGCCGGATGAGATTATCGACGGTGTCGTGTGCGACACGAGGGCAGACATGGTGATCAGAAAGTTCTGGGTAATTTCTCCTTTACACATTTCAAAATCTTCAACTAGCTAGTTATTAATTGTACTAATCAATATTGTCTCATTTGATTGCAGACATTCTACAGGTGTGAGGAGGGATACGAGGAGGACGCGGCACATGTTATCGAGAACGTCTGCAAGCGCCTACTCCAGAACTTACGGCACGAGGCTCGGGTGCAGGCTGTTCGAGACTACTACGCCTTGCGTGGTATCAAGAAGACCAAGCCGGCGTGCCGCGATAAGTTCCTGAGTAAGGAGCAGTACATGAAGGTAATTCTTAAGGCCTTCTACTTAAGTTCCTTCATTTAGTAATTCTTAGCCGTAGCGCTCAAGTTTCTATTTGCTAACTTAGGCGCCTCCGAGATGGTGTGCGGATCGGATGGATTGTTGGGAGGTGTTGGTCGATGAGTGGTGCTCAAAAGAATGGCTAGCCCTCCACAACGAGGCCAAGGACAAACGTGCCCAAATGGAAGGTGTGCCACACCATCAAGGCAGCTCCAACTTATATCAGTTCGGGCGCAACTGGGTATGTGGTTTGCTTCATGATTCATGCAATTCATTCATCATGCTAGCTTGAGCCCTTTAATTACTAATTTTCATTGTTTCTCTCTTTCAGGCACGCCACAATAAGGCGGATAAGGTGCCAGAGGTGTACGACCTGTATGCCATGGCCCACACTGCCTCTTTCAAGAAAGTCAAGGCTTTCTCTCAGTCTGACCTCGATGATGCAAACAACTTCACCAACATCTCCTCCCACAACAAGCTCGTGAGATATAGAGATGAGGGGAAGGCGAGGAAAGGGGAGGACTTTAACCCGAGCCAGGGTCCCATTGATCCAGAGCTGGTGATGATATCTGGTGGCGGGAGGTCCCATGGCTCCATAGCCATTGGAGATGGACTTATCCGTTGTCCTAGCACTCTCCCGGAGATCAAGGCGCGCCAGTCGAGCTCCGCTCCTGAGATAAGGCCTCGTGAACGGCCAGTGCAACTCGCCATCAAGGTTAGTGATACGTACTCAGTTATCTTTCTCCATTACATTGTGTGCGCTTCCATCAATGATTACAAATGGTCATGTGAGTGGTGTTGCAGGCTGCTATACAGACTGAGAGAGATAGAACGGAGAAACTTCTGGCGGAGGCGGCGGAGAGGCAGCGGGAGATGGAGGAGAGGACGAGAAAGATGATGGAGGAGGAGAGGGCACGGAATGACATGCAGGCAAGGGCCATGTACGAGCTCCTTGTGGTAAGTTTCTTCTGCAGATTACTTGCTAGTCTTAACATTTGAGTCTCATTACTAACTAGTATGACTCTGTTGTGAAAACCAAATGTGCAGTCTGTGTGCGAGAAGTCCGGTCAGCCCGCTCCGCCGATGCCAGTGATTGCTCCTGGGAGCACGGTGAGTTTAATTTGAATGGACATTACTTGCTAGTCTTAACATTTGAGTGTCATAATGCTAACGAGACATTGGAAATGATCTTTGGTGCAGCTTAACTCCAGAAACGCATCGCACGATCCTTCTCCAGGTAGCGGCACTAGCCACCCCGCTCCTACACCTCCCTGATCACGGTAAGTTTCTCTAGTGTTTTGCTTAACAAATGCATAAAGACCTAGACTTAGCTTTATTTCCTCCAATATGCTTACCATAATGACCTAGAGTTAGCTTCTTTTCCTCCAAAATGACCCATTTTACCTAGGTTAGCTTATAAATGATGCAGTTCATCCAAGTTAGCTCAAAAATGACCCATTTTACCTAGATTAGCTCCTAAATGATCCATTTTACCTACGTTAGCTTTAAAATGGCCCATTTCACCTAGGTTAACTCCAAAATGACCCATCTTACCTAGGTTATCTCATAAACGATCCATTTCAACTAATTTAGCTCATAAATGATCCATTTGACCTAAGTGAGCTAAAAAACGATCCATTTCACCTAAATTAGCTCTTAAATGATCCATTTCACCTAAGTTAGCTCAAAAAGATCCATTTCAACTAAATTAGCTCATAAATGATCCATTTCAACAAAGTTAGCTCAAAAAGATCCATTTCAACTAAATTAGCTCATAAATGATCCATTTCAACAAAGTTAGCTCAAAAACGATCCATTTCAACTAAGTTAGCTCATAAATGATCCATTTGACCTAAGTGAGCTAAAAAACGATCCATTTCACCTTAGTTACCTCAAAAACGATCCATTTGACCTTAGTTAGCTCATAAACGACCCATTTCAACTTAGTTAGCTCATATATGATCCATTTCACGTAAGTTAGCCCATAAATGACATACTCTTCTTGTTCTAGTCTTCTTCTTGTTCTAGTCACCTATTTCTAACTTTCTTATTTTTCATTTTGCAGATTTCATTCACTTGACGAAAGCTTGCATAGATGGAGTGCTCCTTATCCCTTTCTCTGTTTCTTTTGTATCGTTGAACTATGCATGTATCTTGGTAGTTGGATGAACTATGCTATGTATGATGGAACTTGGTAGTTGGATGGAACATATGTGATGGAACTATGTATGATGGAACTCTGCATGTTGGATGGATATCTTATATGTTTGCTGTGAAAATTGTTGTCATATATATCATATATATCTTATATGTTTGCTGTGAAATATATCTATATATGTCATATATATTTGTGATGAAAATTGTTGGATTTAATAAAAACAGAAAAAAGAGCCAATATGCAGGCTCTTTGCCGTCTGCCACCGACGGCAACGGGCTCTTTGCCGTCTGCAGCGGACGGCAAAGAGGCCACGTGGCATCCAGCTGTGCTTCTTGGGAGCTGACCCATTTGGTCAATTTGCCTACAGTGGCGGACGGCAAAGAGTAAAAGAGTTTGCCGTTAGCGGCGGACGGCAAAGGCCTGCCATGTAGTGACGTGTAGATGACATCATATGGCAGACGGCAAAGGCACTAGAAAGTTTGCCGTCCGCGGCGGACGGCAAAGGCCTGCCGTTAGCCACTTAACGGACTGAAGGCACAATTATTGCCATCCGCCCTCTTTGCCGTCCGCGGCGGACGACAAAGGGCCTTTGCCGTCAGCCGCCAGGAAGCAGACGGCAAAGTAGCTGTTTACCGTAGCCTACTTTGCCGGAGCTTTTTGCCGTCCGCGGCTGACGGCAAAGGCCTTTGCCGTCCGCCATTCGTGCCTTTGCCGTCCGCCGTGGCAGACGGCAAAATAGCTGATTCCAGTAGTGTGCGTCGGTAACTTCATCATCATCGTCATCATGCCGTCGTGCTGACGAAACTCTCCCTCGGCCTCAGCTGGATCAAGAGTACGAGGGACGTCACCGAGCTGAACGTGTGCAGATCGCGGAGGTGCCGTGCGTTTGTTACTTGGGCCGGTTGGATCGCGAAGACGTTCGACTACATCAACCGCATTACTAAACGCTTCCGCTTTCGGTCTACGAGGGTACGTGGACACACTCTCCCCGCTCGTTGCTATGCATCACCTAGATGGATCTTGCTTGTGCGTAGGAATTTTTTTTGAAATTACTGCGTTCCCCAACAGTGGCATCCGAGCCAGGTCTATGCGTAGATGTTATATGCACGAGTAGAACACAAAGAGTTGTGGGCGATAATAGTCATACTGCTTACCAGCATGTCATACTTTGATTCGGCGGTATTGTTGGATGAAGCGGCCCAGACTAACATTACGCGTACGCTTACGCGAGACTGGTTCTACTGACGTGCTTCGCACACAGGTGGCTAGTGGGTGTATGTTTCTCCAACTTTAGTTGAATCGAGTGTGACTATGCCCGGTCCTTGTTAAAGGTTAAAACAGCAAACTTGACGAAAAATCATTGTGGTTTTGATGCGTAGGTAAGAATGGTTCTTGCTAAGCCCGTAGCAGCCACGTAAAACTTGCAACAACAAAGTAGAGGACGTCTAACTTGTTTTTGCAGGGCATGTTGTGATGTGATATGGTCAAGACGTGATTATATAAATTGTTGTATGAGATGATCATGTTTTGTAACACAGTTATCGTCAACTGGCAGGATCTATATGGTTGCCACTTTATTGTATGAAATGCAGTCGCCATGTAATTGCTTTACTTTATCACTAAGCGGAAGCGATAGTCGTAAAGCAATAGTTGGCGAGACGACAACGATGCTTCGATGGAGATCAAGGTGTCAAGCCGGTGACGATGGTGATCATGACGGTGCTTTGGAGATGGAGATCAAAGGCACAAGATGATGATGGCCATATCATATCACTTATATTGATTGCATGTGATGTTTATCCTTTATGCATCTTATTCTGCTTAGTACGACAGTAGCATTATAAGATGATCTCTCACTAAATTTCAAGGTACAAGTGTTCTCCCTGAGTATGCACCGTTGCTACAATTCGTCGTGCCGAGATGTAACACCCCCAGTGTCAAGCTACAGTAATTCTTTGCTAATGGTGCCTTGTCATCATATTACTGTTGCTAATCCTCGCTTGATCCAAATCTTAGTTCGAACTCAAATTCAAATAAAGCCAGAATTCAAATTTCTCAAACATGAAAAAGAAAATGTTCAAAGTGTGGCAAATGTTCCATAACTAGTTATGGTGGTGACCCAACACTTTGTAAAGTACTTAAATCCCCTTTTGTGATTATAACTTTGGCTAAAAATAATTATTAAGTGCTTTTTAATTATTAAACAATTTCAAACTATTTTAAATCCCTCCCCAAACTTTCGTGGCAATGACTAAAACTGCAATGTGATTTATGGTCAAGTTTCATATTACATGAAAGTCATTTGCTATCTAAAATAATTACAAAACAGAAAACTATAAAAAAGGGTAAATGAAAAAGATAAACAGAAAAGGGACGCACCCCCTCTTCCTGGGCCTTAGCCCACCCAACCACCTGGCCCAACCAGGCCGCGCACCAGCCGGCCCAGCCCAGCTCTCGGTCTCCTCCCTCCTCCTCCTCCTACTGCTCGACCGACCGCACCCGCGCCCGCTCGTCCCCGCCGGACCGTCTCGCCGTCCCCGTCGGCGAGGGGATAAAGGCGACGCCTCGTCCCTCTCGCCTCCCCACTTGCCCTTGCACCCCCCTCATCCTCTCTCCCCCTCTCGCTACACCCCCTTCCCCAGATCCACTCCTCCCTTATCCCTCTCGCACGAGCCGCCCGAGCTCGGCCGTCGTCATGTCGTCGTCGATGCCGCGGCCACCGCGCTCCTCGCACCGCAAGAAGGTGCCCAGAAGAACCGCCACGGTCCACCTCGTCCATCCCGAGCATCAAATCGAGCGCAGCCGCCCTGTCCGCTCGCCATCGGGCGCATCTTCGTCGCGTACATCACCGGCGACCGGTGTCGTTTACCACGGCTCTGGTCCACCTCCGGCCTCCCCGTCGACTCCATTGGAACCGTTGTGAGCTCCTCTTCCAAAACCCCCTCTCCTCCTCTCGATTTCGCCGTCGTAGCCGCCGTCCCCGAACTCGTCCGAGCTCCCGTGTATACGTACCCGTACGTGCTGCTCCTACCCATGGCCACGCCTGCTTTCTTCTGCCGCACGTTTGGGCCATGCCCCTGCCTCGCCCCTGGCGCCGCGCTCGCTGTGCCCGCATCCCGTGTTCCCCGCGCTCGCCCCCGTCGCCGGTGGTCGTGCCTTGGCCGCGCACTGTGCGCCCCCGCCCTCGCGGTCGTGCGCGTACCCCCGCGCTTGGCCGCGTGCCTCTGGCTAGGACCGCGCCCCTCCTGGCCATGCGCGCGCGCCCACTGCCGCTCGGCCACTCGCGTGCTGTGCTGCATTCTACTGCTATCGCTGCATACGGCTGCTGCTCAACCCTGCTGCTGCTCAAACCTACTGTTGCGTTGCTATGCTGCTGCATGAGGCTGGCCATGGCAAGGCCATGGCTGAGTGTGCTGCGTGGTGTGTGTGCGTGTGTGTTCTGTATGTGTGGCCGGCCATGTTCAATTAGTTTAGGCTAATCTAGATTTAGGTTAGTAATTGTTAGGTTATATGTTAGCCTATGACGTGTAGCCCCCTCTAGTGTAATTTAGTCTAGCTATTTTAGCACACATGACACTTACATGTGGGTGCCCTTGACCTTGTTGACCAGTCAGCTTTGACTGGTCAACATGCTGACTAAACCGCTGACTGGACCCCCCCCCGACCCCACTTGTCAGCTTCTAATACACTGCTGGGCACACTGGACCGGGTGCATCTAGCATTACTTAGGTGTATTTTCGAATTAATAATAATTCCTGAAATTTTAAAAATTCATTTAAAACTTTGAAAAATCATATAAAATAATTTGTAACTCGGATGAAAAAGTTTTATACATGAAAGTTGCTCAGAACGACGAGACGAATCCGGATACGCGGTCCGTTCATCTGCCACGCGTCACTAGCATAGCAAACCTGCAACTGTCCCCCTCCGTTTCATCTGTCCAAAAATTCCAAACTTCGGGAAAACTTTCCCAGATGTTTCCCCCCTTCGCCGGTATCGCCTACTACCGCGATTGGGCACCCCTAGCACCGCTTATTGCCATGTTATGTTTTGTGATGTCTTGAGTGCTCCGTATTTACTATTTCTTCCCCCCTCTTCTCCGGTAGACCTCGAGACCGACGCCGCTGCTACCCAGTACGACTACGGTGCTGACGACCCCTCCTTGCCAGAACAATCAGGCAAGCCCCCCCCCCCCCTTGATCACCAGATATCGCCTATTCTTCTCTATACTGCTTGCATTAGAGTAGTGTAGCATGTTACTGCTTTCCGTTAATCCTATCCTGATGCATAGCCTGTCCTTGCTACTACGGCTGTTACCTTTACCTGCAATCCTACATGCTTATTATAGGATGCTAGTTTTCCATCAGTGGCCCTACATTCTTGTCCGTCTGCTGTGCTATACTATCGGGCCGTGATCACTTGGGCGTTGATCACGGGTATATACTTATATACTCTGTACATGACACATGTGGTGACTAAAGTCGGGTCGGCTCCTTGAGTACCCGCAAGTGATTCTGATGAGGGGGCTGAAAGGACAGGTGGCTCCATCCCGGTAGAGGTGGGCCTGGGTTCCCGACGGCCCCCGACTGTTACTTTGTGGCGGAGCGACAGGGCAGGTTGAGACCACCTAGGAGAGAGGTGGGCCTGGCCCTGGTCGGCGTTTGCGGATACTTAACACGCTTAACGAGATCTTGGTATTTGATCTGAGTCTGGCCATTTGGTCTATACGCACTAACCAGCTACGCGGGAACAGTTATGGGCACTCGACGTCGTGGTATCAGCCAAAGCTCTTCTTGACGTCAGCGACAGAGTGGCGCGCGCCGGATTGGACTGGAACGCCTGCTAGGCTAGGTCTGCTTCCAGCCGCCCTCGCAACGTGCAGGTGTGCAATGGGCGATGGGCCCAGACCCCTGCGCGCATAGGATTTAGACCGGCGTGTTGACCTCTCTGTTGAGCCTAGGTGGGGCTGCGACGTGTTGATCTTCCGAGGCCGGGCATGACCCTGAAAAGTGTGTCCGGCCAAATGGGATCAAGCGTGTTGGGTTATGTGGTGCACCCCTGCAGGGAAGTTTATCTATTCGAATAGCCGTGTCCCTCGGTAAAAGGACGACCCGGAGTTGTACCTTGACCTTATGACAACTAGAACTGATACTTAATAAAACACACCCTTCCAAGTGCCAGATATAACCCGGTGATCGCTCTCTAACAGGGCGACGAGGAGGGGATCGCCGGGTAGGATTATGCTATACGATGCTACTTGGAGGACTTCAATCTACTCTCTTCTACATGCTGCAAGATGGAGGCTGCCAGAAGCGTAGTCTTCGACAGGATTAGCTATCCCCCTCTTATTCTGGCATTCTGCAGTTCAGTCCACCGATATGGCCCTTTACACATATACCCATGCATATGTAGTGTAGCTCCTTGCTTGCGAGTACTTTGGATGAGTACTCACGGTTGCTTTTCTCCCTCTTTTCCCCCTTCCTTCATACCTGATTGTCGCAACCAGATGCTGGAGCCCAGGAGCCAGACGCCACCGTCGACGACGACTCCTACTACACTGGAGGTGCCTGCTACTACGTGCAGCCCGCTGACGACGACCAGGAGTTAGTTAGGAGGATCCCAGGCAGGAGGCCTGCGCCTCGTTCGATCTGTATCCCAGTTTGTGCTAGCCTTCTTAAGGCAAACTTGTTTAACTTATGTCTGTACTCAGATATTGTTGCTTCCGTTGACTCGTCTATGATTGAGCACTTGTATTCGAGCCCTCGAGGCCCCTGGCTTGTATTATGATGCTTGTATGACTTATTTATGTTGTAGGGTTGTGTTGTGATATCTTCCCGTGAGTCCCTGATCTTGATCGTACACATTTGTGTGCATGATTAGTGTACGGTCAAATCGGGGGCGTCACAAGTTGGTATCAGAGCCAACTGCCTGTAGGAATCCCCCCTTTCCAACTCCTTGGACGAAGTTGAGTCTAGTCGTTGAAAAACTTTTACTAACATGGTTGTGTGGCTTACGGGCCCACGTCGCCATTGGGTGGTATTAGGATCTTTTACTCCTTGTCTATACTCTGGGACTCTGATCTCTCTTCTATTCGGGTTAAGTGAGTTTTGCTAAATCTAACATTAGGATCTCGTTATCACTTTCACCCGGAGAGCCCCTTATTACTGATGATCGTCTGCTGCACGTGAAGACCCTGAAGATACTCTCCATTGATAACCCGAGAACTTGTGTTCATCGCTTTTGCAATTCCCTTTCATCAATAAACTCCTATGGATAACCACGTATACTCACCATTCATACAATGTTTCCCAGTTGATCTTGTTATTACAAGATACCCCGAAATTCTCTTTGTTGTTCCGAGAATCCTTTGAGCTTACTACCTTGCTGTTCTTTGTCACCTGAATACCCCTACGGATAATCCTCGCACTTACTGAGTATCCGCTCATCCCCAGTTGATTCAAGTATTTCCCAAAAGTGTTCAAAATATCATTCGATCTTCCAAAAATCTTCAGGAGCCTTTTTGCTCTTGAAATTCTTGCTTACTTGCATTATGATTAATCTTAAGTCTCGTAATCTTATTGGCATCTCTTGTCATTATCATTTTGAGTCCGTTGATTCAATTTGTTGCGCATGCTCGCAATCCTCAATCATATCCTAGAATTCATCCTTCCGGCTCAGACGTCATTTTAAACGTGAGCTGGATCTCGACCTATCAAATTGCCATCGATTGTACCCCTAAGCCTACTCAACTTATCCATCCTTGATCAGAGTGTTGCTTCTGACCCCCTGATTTGGAAATCATAATTCTTTATTTGAACTTTGAGTTAGTCAGTTGTTTCTATAATCTGATCTCCTGTCATTCTTTCTTCCTTTGGTTGAGTACTGATGCTCACATCAGATCCCTTGTGGACCACCAGACCCTTTTGTCGGATTTTATCCGACAATGTCCTTCATATTAAATAAGCTTGTGAGCTTTTCCTCGGATACATGATGCCTTTGGTAAATTGTATCCTCTGCTTTGTGAACCATGCTCTACTTTCGAGCTTGTGTTAATTACTCCAAAAAAAAGTGTGGTATATGTTCCTAAGATGCCTCGATGGGTTGAACCAATGCCTTACCTAATCTATGTGAGCCCGAAAGATTTCACGGGCCATACTCATCTGGTATTTCACCAGGTAAAACTTTCAACACTAATGCCTTTATCGAATGCGAGAAGTGAATGAAAGGTTATGCATTGGAGAAGTGGGAGTCGACCTTGAACTTTGTGTTCATGCCCATGGACACGATGTAGATCCTATCTTACAAGCTTCTTGTAATAATAACTATTTCCTTGATATGATATCGTCTAGTATCTGTGTATTGATCCTTTTGCAATCGTGGTTCCGACCATGTTCTCCTTTAAATACCATTTCTCGTGCAAGTTTAAGAACTTGTCCTCTGCAGAGCAATACCCCCGTCCAATCTCTACTTTGGTCTGTCGTCGAGTATTACCCCCGTGGTATCTCGAGAATGACAAGGAACTACTTAACTTCTTATGAGTTCTTCATCAACTAATATTCTTGCTGATTCCATTTTTCCAACGGGTTCTGAGTTGTTAGAACCCCTCAAGGACACCGATAAGTGAATCAATTCCGCACTGCCATTCAATAACTCTAAGTAATTTTTGTTGCTTACGAGTTTAATAATCCTTCAAGTCATTCCTAGCCTGCTCGGCTATGTCATTATCATGCCGATTTTAACTGTGCTACCTGGACCTTCCCAGCGCACAAATTTCGACAGTGAGCTAATCTTGCGTCGATCTTCCTCGTCATATCACTTCTCCTTGAACAGCAAACTTGATTTCGAGTTTGTGTCCTACCCGTGGTTTCAATAGCCTTTGCTTCATCATTCCTTTGGCTTGATGTCATTGCTGCTTGATGGCATCTTCATAGAGCCTCTCGACAAAATTTGGTCGTGATCACCATCAATATACTGCCTTGCTCTAAGATATCAATCAAATTCTTGAGGAGAAATACCATCCTTGCCCGTCGATGATTCGTGATTGTCATCGACACCATCCTTGACTTCCTGCCAATACAGACTTGGTCATGTTTTGATTATATCTTACGTTCCTTGACATTCTTGGAATTGTTCCTTTGTACTTCTTGTGACCTGCAGATTCAATCTTGCTTGAAACACCATGTTAATGTTACCTCGAAGCATGACTGTGGTACGCCGAACAACAACAAGAACATTGGAAGTGCATTGCCAAATGTTCTTGCTCTATTATCCAAACACCGTTGTATGTATAACATCATGAATTCCCTTGCCCCTTTATCCAAATGGTGATGTACTTGTTGATCTAACATGTATATCATGCTCTACTTTTCCTTGGGAAAAGTTACACTCCTAAATCTTGTGTATAAACACATTTTCCTCTCCATTGGTTTGCTTAACCTTTCTTGTGATCTATATATGTTATAAGCAGAAATAATTCCCTGCTTATGGAAACACCTCGGTTTACAACTCCGTCAGTGTGAACCTGTTACTATTGCTGACGACATCCTGGTAACCCCCGATGGACGAGAACTTTGCCTATTGGTCCGCCTCGTTTCAACGAGCAGGAAAATGGTTCTCTTTGTCCCTCGCCCTTGGTACCAACGTTGTTGCCAACATAACTGACAAGCTATCCTCTGCCATGCCTTGCTACCATGACCGTGCAATATGTCGGCGTCCTTCCTACTTTTGAACCACATGGTGGGCCAATAACCCACAGTTCCATAGGATCGAAACCTGACTCCTGTACATCCTTGATTCCGAAGTATCCTTTTTCACTTGCCTTCATACGTAATTCATGAGCCACCTTCCTGGTGATCTATTCTAGTATCAGGCGCAATAATTTTTGTTGTTGTTGCTGTGAACCCCTTTCACCCTTTGATTAGGTATCGAATGATTGTCTGCCCATTAAAATTTCTCATGGTACCTTCATACTTTGCTCTCGATGTTTTATTAAATTTCAACTCGAGAGATACTTCTGTCACATTCCCTGCATTGTTCACCAGACAATTAACCCTATAAGGGTCAGTACACCCGAAGTTACTCTATACTTCCCCACTTAAATCTCGGGACGAGATTTCTTGTAGTGGAGGAGATTTGAAACACCCCCAGTGTCAAGCTACAGTAATCCTTTGCTAATGGTGCCTTGTCATCATATTACTGTTGCTAATCCTCGCTTGATCCAAATCTTAGTTCGAACTCAAATTCAAATAAAGCCAGAATTCAAATTTCTCAAACACGAAAAAGAAAATGTTCAAAGTGTGGCAAATGTTCCATAACTAGTTATGGTGGTGACCCAACACTTTGTAAAGTACTTAAATCCCCTTTTGTGATTATAACTTTGGCTAAAAATAATTATTAAGTGCTTTTAATTATTAAACAGTTTCAAACTATTTTAAATCCCTCCCCAAACTTTCGTGGCAATGACTAAAACTGCAATGTGATTTATGGTCAAGTTTCATATTACATGAAAGTCATTTGCTATCTAAAATAATTACAAAACAGAAAACTATAAAAGGGGGTAAATGAAAAAGATAAACAGAAAAGGGACGCACCCCCTCTTCCTGGGCCTTAGCCCACCCAACCACCTGGCCCAACCAGGCCGCGCACCAGCCGGCCCAGCCCAGCTCTCGGTCTCCTCCCTCCTCCTCCTCCTACTGCTCGATCGACCGCACCCGCGCCCGCTCGTCCCTGCCGGACCGTCTCGCCGTCCCCGTCGGCGAGGGGATAAAGGCGACGCCTCGTCCCTCTCGCCTCCCCACTTGCCCTTGCACCCCCCTCATCCTCTCTCCCCCTCTCGCTACACCCCCTTCCCCAGATCCACTCCTCCCTTATCCCTCTCGCACGAGCCGCCCGAGCTCGGCCGTCGTCATGTTGTCGTCGAAGCCGCGGCCACCGCGCTCCTCGCACCGCAAGAAGGTGCCCAGAAGAACCGCCACGGTCCACCTCGTCCATCCCGAGCATCAAATCGAGCGCAGCCGCCCTGTCCGCTCGCCATCGAGCGCATCTTCGTCACGTACATCGCCGGCGACCGGTATCGTTTACCACGGCTCCGGTCCACCTCCGGCCTCCCCGTCGACTCCATTGGAACCGTTGTGAGCTCCTCTTCCAAAACCCCCCTCTCCCCCTCTCGATTTCGTCGTCGTAGCCGCCGTCCCCGAACTCGTCCGAGCTCCCGTGTACACGTACCCGTACGTGCTGCTCCTACCCATGGCCACGCCTGCTTTCTTCTGCCGCACGTTTGGGCCATGCCCCTGCCTCGCCCCTGGCGCCGCGCTCGCTGCGCCCGCATCCCGTGTTCCCCGCGCTCGCCCCCGTCGCCGGTGGTCGTGCCTTGGCCGCGCACTGTGCGCCCCCGCCCTCGCGGTCGTGCGCGTACCCCCACGCTTGGCCGCGTGCCTCTGGCTAGGACCGCGCCCCTCCTGGCCACGCGCGCGCGCCCACTGCCGCTCGGCCACTCGCGTGCTGTGCTGCGTTCTGCTGCTATCGCTGCATACGGCTGCTGCTCAACCCTGCTGCTGCTCAAACCTACTGTTGCGTTGCTATGCTGCTGCATGCGGCTGGCCATGGCAAGGCCATGGCTGAGTGTGCTGCGTGGTGTGTGTGCGTGTGTGTTCTGTATGTCTGGCCGGCCATGTTCAATTAGTTTAGGCTAATCTAGATTTAGGTTAGTAATTGTTAGGTTATATGTTAGCCTATGACGTGTAGCCCCCTCTAGTGTAATTTAGTCTAGCTATTTTTTAGCACACATGACACTTACATGTGGGCCCCCTTGACCTTGTTGACCAGTGAGCTTTGACTGGTCAACATGCTGACAAAACCGCTGACTGGACCCCCCCGGACCCCACTTGTCAGCTTCTAATACACTGCTGGGCACACTGGACCGGGTGCATCTAGCATTACTTAGGTGTATTTTCGAATTAATAATAATTCCTGAAATTTTAGAAATTCATTTAAAACTTTGAAAAATCATATAAAATAATCTGTAACTCGGATGAAAAAGTTTTATACATGAAAGTTGCTCAGAACGACAAGACGAATCCGGATACGCGGTCCTTTCATATGCCACGCGTCCCTAGCATAGCAAACCTGCAACTGTCCCCCTCCGTTTCATCTGTCCAAAAATGCCAAACTTCGGGAAAACTTTCCCGGATGTTTCCCCCCTTCGCCGGTATCGCCTACTACCGCGATTGGGCACCCCTAGCACCGCTTATTGCCATGTTATGTTTTGTGATGTCTTGAGTGCTCCGTATTTACTATTTCTTCCCCCCCCCTCTTCTTCTCCGGTAGACCTCGAGACCGACACCGCTGCTACCCAGTACGACTACGGTGTTGACGACCCCTCCTTGCCAGAACAACTAGGCAAGCCCCCCCCCCTTGATCACCAGATATCGCCTATTCTTCTCTATACTGCTTGCATTAGAGTAGTGTAGCATGTTACTGCTTTCCGTTAATCCTATCCTGATGCATAGCCTGTCCTTGCTTCTACTGCTGTTACCTTTACCTGCAATCCTACATGCTTATTATAGGATGCTAGTTTTCCATCAGTGGCCCTACATTCTTGTCCGTCTGCTGTGCTATACTATCGGGCCGTGATCACTTGGGCGGTGATCACGGGTATATACTTATATACTCTATACATGACACATGTGGTGACTAAAGTCAGGTCGGCTCCTTGAGTACCCGCAAGTTATTCTGATGAGGGGGCTGAAAGGACAGGTGACTCCATCCCGGTAGAGGTGGGCCTGGGTTCCCGACGGCCCCCGGCTGTTACTTTGTGGCGGAGCGATAGGGCAGGTTGAGACCACCTAGGAGAGAGGTGGGCCTGGCCCTGGTCGGCGTTCGCGGATACTTAACACGCTTAACGAGATCTTGGTATTTGATCTGAGTCTGGCCATTTGGTCTATACGCACTAACCAGCTACGCGGGAACAATTATGGGCACTCGACGTCGTGGTATCAGCCGAAGCTCTTCTTGACGTCAGCGACGGAGCGGCGCGCGCCGGATTGGACTGGAACGCCTGCTAGGCTAGGTCTGCTTCCAGCCGCCCTCGCAACGTGCAGGTGGGCAATGGGCGATGGGCCCAGACCCCTGCACGCATAGGATTTAGACCGGCGTGTTGACCTCTCTGTTGAGCCTAGGTGGGGCTGCGACGTGTTGATCTTCCGAGGCCGGGCATGACCCAGAAAAGTGTGTCCGGCCAAATGGGATCAAGCGTGTTGGGTTATGTGGTGCACCCCTGCAGGGAAGTTTATCTATTCGAATAGCCGTGTCCCTCGGTAAAGGGATGACCCGGAGTTGTACCTTGACCTTATGACAACTAGAACCGGATACTGAATAAAATACACCCTTCCAAGTGCCAGATGTAACCCGGTGATTGCCCTCTAACAGGGCGAGGAGGAGGGGATCGCCGGGTAGGATTATGCTATACGATGCTACTTGGAGGACTTCAATCTACTATCTTCTACATGCTGCAAGATGGAGGCTGCCAGAAGCGTAGTCTTCGACAGGATTAGCTATCCCCCCTCTTATTCTGGCATTCTGCAGTTCAGTCCACCGATATGACCCTTTACACATATACCCATGCATATGTAGTGTAGCTCCTTGCTTGCGAGTACTTTGGATGAGTACTCACGGTTGCTTTTCTCCCTCTTTTCCCCTTTCTATACCTGATTGTCGCAACCAGATGCTGGAGCCCAGGAGCCAGACGCCACCGTCGACGACGACTCCTACTACACTGGAGGTGCCTGCTACTACGTGCAGCCCGCTGACGACGACCAGGAGTTAGTTAGGAGGATCCCAGGCAGGAGGCCTGCGCCTCGTTCGATCTGTATCCCAGTTTGTGCTAGCCTTCTTAAGACAATCTTGTTTAACTTATGTCTGTACTCAGATATTGTTGCTTCCGCTGACTCGTCTATGATCGAGCACTTGTATTCGAGCCCTCGAGGCCCCTGGCTTGTATTATGATGCTTGTATGACTTATTTATGTTGTAGAGTTGTGTTGTGATATCTTCCCGTGAGTCCCTGATCTTGATCGTACACATTTGCGTGCATGATTAGTGTACGGTCAAATCGGGGGCGTCACACGAGACACCACGTGAAGATCGGGTGTGATAAGCTCTGCGTTCACATACAACGGGTGCAAGCCAGTTTTGCACACGCAGAATACTCGGGTTAAACTTGACGAGCCTAGCATATGCAGATATGGCCTCGGAACACTGAGACCGGAAGGTCAAGCGTGAATCATATAGTAGATATGATCAGCATAGTGATGTTAACCATTGAAAACTACTCCATCTCACGTGATGATCGGTCATGGTTTAGTTGATATGGATCACGTGATCTCTTAGATGATTAGAGGGATGTCTATCTAAGTGGGAGTTCTTAAGTAATATGATTAATTGAACTTTAATTTATCATGAACTTAGTACATGATAGTATTTTGCATGTCTATGTTGTTGTAGATAAATGGCCCGTGTTGTTGTTCCGTTGAATTTTAATGTGTTCCTAGAGAAAGCTAAGTTGAAAGATGATGGTAGAAATTACACAGACTGGGTCCACAACTTGAGGATTATCCTCATTGCCGCACAGAAGAATTACGTCCTGGAAGCACCGCTAGGTGCAATACCCACTGCAGGAGCAACGCCGGATGTTGTGAACGACTGGCAGAGCAAAGCTGATGACTACTCGATAGTTCACTGTGCCATGCTTTACGGCTGAGAACCGGGACTTCAACGATGTTTTGAACGTCATGGAGCATATGAGATGTTCCAGGAGTTGAAGTTAATATTTCAAGCAAATGCCCGGGTTGAGAGATATGAAGTCTCCAATAAGTTCTATAGTTGCAAAATGGAGGAGAATAGTTCTGTCAGTGAGCATATACTCAGAATGTCTGGGTACCACAATCACTTGACTTGGCTGGGAGTTAATCTTCCAGTTGATAGTGTCATTGACAGAGTTCTTCAATCACTGCCACCAAGCTACAAAAGCTTCGTGATGAACTATAATATGCAAGGGATGGATAAGATGATTCCCAACCTCTTCGCAATGCTAAAGGTTACGGAGGTAGAAATCAAGAAGGAGCATCAAGTGTTGATGGTCAACAAGACCACCAGTTCAAGAAGAAGGGCAAAGGGAAGAAGGGGAACCTCAAGAAGAACGGCAAGCAAGTTGCTGCTCAAGTGAAGAAGCCCAAGTCTGGACCTAAGCCTGAGACTGAGTGCTTCTACTGCAAAGGGACTGGTCACTGGAAGTGGAACCGCCCCAAGTATTTGGCGGAGAAGAAGGATGGCAAAGTGAAAGGTATATTTGATATACATGTTATTGATGTGTACCTTACTAATGCTCGCAGTAGTGCCTGGGTATTTGATACTGGTTCTGTTGCTAATATTTGCAACTCGAAATAGGGGCTACGGATTAAGCGAAGATTGGCTAAGGACGAGGTGACGATGCGCGTGGGAAATGGTTCCAAAGTCGATGTGATCGCCGTCGGCATGCTACCTCTACATCTACCTTCGGGATTAGTTTTAGACCTGAATAATTGTTATTTGGTGCTAGCGTTAAGCATGAACATTATATCTGGATCTTGTTTGATGCGAGACGGTTATTCATTTAAATCAGAGAATAATGGTTGTTCTATTTATATGAGTAATATCTTTTATGGTCATGCACCCTTGATGAGTGGTCTATTTTTACTAAATCTTGATAGTAGTGATACACATATTCATAGTATTGAAGCCAAAAGATATAAGTTTAATAATGATAGCGCAACTTATTTGTGGCACTGCCGTTTAGGTCATATTGGTGTAAAGCGCATGAAGAAACTCCATTCTGATGGGCTTTTAGAATCACTTGATGCTTGCAAACCATGCCTCATGGGCAAGATGACTAAGACTCCGTTCTCCGGAACAATGGAGCGAGCAACAAACTTGTTGGAAATAATACATACTAATGTATGCGGTCCGATGAGTGTTATTGCTCGCGGCGGGTATCGTTATTTTCTGACATTCACAGATGATTTGAGAAGATATGGGTATACCTACTTGATGAAACAAAAGTCTGAAACATTTGAAAAGTTCAAACAATTTCAGAGTGAAGTGGAAAATCATCGTAACAAGAAAATAAAGTTTCTACGATCTGATCGTGGAGGAGAATATTTGAGTTACGAGTTTGGTCTTCATTTGAAACAATGCGGAATAGTTTCGCAACTCACTCCACCCAGAAAACCACAGCGTAATGGTGTGTCCGAACGTCGTAATCATACTTTATTAGATATGGTGCGATCTATGATGTCTCTTACTGATTTACCGCTATCGTTTTGGGGTTATGCTTTAGAGACGGCTGCATTCAGGGCACCATCTAAATCCATTGAGACGACACCTTATGAACTGTGGTTTGGCAAGAAACCCAAGTTGTCGTTTCTTAAAGTTTGGGGCTGCGATGCTTATGTGAAAAAGCTTCAAACTGATAAGCTCGAACCCAAATCGGAGAAATGTGTCTTCATAGGATACCCAAAGGAGACTATTGGGTACACCTTCTATCACAGATCCGAAGGCAAGATATTCGTTGCTAAGAATGGATCCTTTCTAGAGAAGGAGTTTCTCTCGAAAGAAGTGAGTGGGAGGAAAGTAGAACTTGATGAGGTAATTGTACCTGCTCCCTTATTGGAAAGTAGTTCATCACAGAAATCAATTCCAGTGATTACTACACCAGTAAGTGAGGAAGTTAATGATGATGATCATGAAACTTCTGATCAAGTTACTATCGAACCTCGTAGGTCAACCAAAGTAAGATCTGCACCAGAGTGGTACGGTAATCCTGTTCTGGAGGTCATGTTACTTGACCATGATGAACCTATGAACTATGAGGAAGCGATGATGAGCCCAGATTCCGCAAAATGGCTTGAGGCCATGAAATATGAGATGGGATCCATGTATGAGAACAAAGTGTGGACTTTGGTTGACTTGCCCGATGATCGGCAAACCATAGAGAATAAATGGATCTTCAAGAAGAAGACTGACGCTGACGGTAATATTACTGTCTACAAAGCTCGACTTGTTGCGAAAGGTTTTTGACAAGTTCAAGGAGTTGACTACGATGAGACCTTCCGCTGTTATCGTATTAGATGGCCTTAAGCCATATTTGTCATACTTATTTCTCTCTTGAGATACTCGATGTAATAAGTGTGTGATTAATACTCTGTTATAAATCCTCCATTTGTACTGTGCGTGTCAGCATTACTGATCCAGGGATGACACTGGTGCACAGAAGTACAGACTGTTTGAGGTCTGGTCGCTACAAAGGTGGTATCAGAGCACGCGCTGACTGTAGGACACGACCACTAAGCTTAAACCCTAGAACACTACTCTCTTCTCATTTCTGACTCCTCTCCACTTTCTACTCTTTTAGGAATGGCGGATGCAAGGAACAAGTTCATGCAACCGGATGAAGATACACCTTTTGGGACGACACTTGAAGGAAGTCACTAAGTACCTGAACATCGGAATACCAAGCTTCACCGGGACTTACAAAGCCACACTACCAGAAGAGGAGCGCTGGAAGATTCAAGTTCAAGTTCCAGGAAGGACGTTTACGCCAGTCACTGAGCCTATAGAGTTTTCCTTTGATGCACCAACCTGGAGTTTAGGAAAGAGCATGGCAGCCCACATCACTATGGGACGCATTGGAGAAGTTTACCACAAGGAGCTTAAGGATACTATTTATCAGATTTGTGGGCGCCGAGATGAGCAATGGGAGATGATCAGCACCAAGAAGGATGGATCAATTGCAGCTTTCATCTAGGAGCAAAACCAGCACATTCGTCGCCAGGAGAAACAAATGTGCACAGGCATGATAGATCTGAAGAAGGCATTGACCAAGATCACGGAGTTGGAGGAAGAACTCAAGTCTACGCGCGATGGATATGAGGATGAGATCGCCACGTTGTTGGAGAAGAATGACGACCTGATTAAGAAGATCGGAGTATTCATGGGAGACCCAGCACCAGGAGGAGAAGACGATTCTACTTGCCCGGATAACTACATCATCATCGACGACACCGACTCGGACTCCAGTGAAGATGATTTTGTTGATGAAGCTGGAGCAGATATCATGGAGTCTTCGACCGATCAAAATTTCTAGTAGACCCCCATAATCAGTAGTAGTATTCCCCCATGTATATAGTATAGCCCGAGCACTTTGTAACGATAGTTAGATCGATTGTTTGCCTTGATTGATTGAGTGATATTGATTGTGTTTGTCTCATGAGCATATGGGTAGTGTTTTCCCTCTAGACCTCATTCTATTCTAAATTCTCATCTTTTCTAAACCTATCAGATGCCTCCGAGATGCGACACCGGATTTGTTTTTCCACCAGAGATCACTCAGTTGATTCAGCAGCAGAATGTCCTGATGCAAGTGTTAGTACAGAACCAAGGCAACAACAACAACAACAACAACAACAACAACCCACCACCACCTGTTGATCACTTAGCCCGTTTCTTGAGGTTGAATCCCCTTGATATGTATGAATGGATTTGTGGATACGTATAAACTGCCAACCCAAGCCCTTAGGTCGCCCATGTTAGTAACCTCGCCAGGAGCAGAGTATATGGCTAGTTTATGGTGTGATCGGTTACCATTAAGGATTGGTAACTACGTGTTTCCCTCAGACCTAATAGTATTGGAATCGCAAGGATTGGATGTGATATTAGGCATGGATTGGTTATCGAAGTATGGAGGGAACATTGATTGCGCCAGTAATTCGATTTTGCTTACCACCCCAGAAGGAAGAAGGATTAAGTATGTATCCCGGCATATGCCGAAGAGGACTCAGGTGAATTCCTTATCAGGAGTTGTACAGGAGGAAGTACCAGTGGTGAAGGATTACCCGGATGTATTTCCAGAAGAGTTGCCAGGCATGCCACCAGATAGAGACATAGAGTTTTTGATTGAACTTTTGCCAGGCACAGGGCCGATATCTAAGAGACCGTACAGGATGCCCGCTAAGGATTTGGAGGAAATTAAGAAGCAGATTAAGGAGTTACTGGATAAAGGCTATATTCGCCCAAGTTCGTCACCTTGGGGATCACTCGTACTTCTAGTGGAGAAGAAAGATGGATCGTTGAGGATGGTTGTTGATTACCGTGGATTGAATGAAGTGACCATCAAAAATAAGTACCCACTGCCGATGATCAATGATTTGTTTGACCGATTACAAGGAGCTAAGGTATTTTCCAAGATCGATCTACGATTAGGATACCATCAGTTGAAGATTCGAGAGCAGGATATACCTAAGACGGCTTTTACCACCAGGTATGGGCTGTACGAGTATACCGTTATGTCATTTGGCCTGACTAACGCACCTGCCTATTTCATGAACCTGATGAACAAAGTGTTTATGGAGTTTTTGGATAAGTTCGTCGTAGTGTTCATTGATGACATTTTGGTCTACTCAAAGAACGAAGAGGAGCATAAGGAGCATTTGCGTTTGGTACTTCAGAAGCTCAGAGAACATCAGCTATACGCCAAGTTCAGCAAATGTGAGTTTTGGCTGAAGGAAGTTGGATTCCTCGGACACGTTATATCCGGAGAAGGAATAGCAGTAGACCCCACCAAAGTTGACACAGTAACAAGCTGGGAATCACCCACGTCAGTTGGAGAAATCCGGAGTTTTCTTGGACTTGCAGGATACTACCGGAGGTTCATTGAGAATTTCTCGAAGATTGCAAAGCCCATGACAGAGCTGTTAAAGAAGGACACCAAATTCAATTGGACTGAGGAATGTGAAGCTAGTTTCCAAGAGTTGAAGAAACGTTTGGTTACATCACCAGTGCTGATTCTGCCAGATCAACGTAAGGATTATGAAGTATATTGCGACGCTTCACGTCGAGGACTTGGAGCAGTGCTAATGCAGGAGGGAAGAGTTGTTTCATATGCTTCACGACAACTTAAACCCCATGAGAAGAATTATGCCACCCATGATTTGGAGTTAGCAGCCGTAGTACATGCGTTGAAGACATGGAGACATTTTCTCATCGGAAATCACTGTGAGGTGTACACGGATCACAAGAGTTTGAAGTACATTTTCACGCAAAAGGAGTTGAATCTCAGGCAAAGGAGATGGTTGGAACTCATAAAGGATTATGATATGAGATTGCATTATCACCCCGGAAAGGCTAACGTAGTAGCAGATGCAATGAGCCGCAAGTGCCATGTCAACACACTCATGACCGGAGAGTTACCGAAATTATTAGCCGAGAATCTTCGCGAGCTAGTTTGGAGATAGTTCCAAGAGGCTATTTAGCAACGTTGGAGATTCAGTCTACCTTGATGGAAAAGATCAGGGAAGCTCAGAAGATAGACAAGGAAATTGACGAGATAAAGAAAAGGATGAGCAAAGGAAAAGCCAAGGGATTTCGCGAGGATGAGCACGATACCTTATGGTTTGAGGACCGCGTTTATGTGCCCAATGATCCGGAGATCAGGAAGTTGATCTTGCAAGAGGCCCATGATTCACCGTATTCGATTCACCCAGGAAATACCAAGATGTATTTGGATTTGAAGGATACTTTCTGGTGGACCGGAATGAAGAAGGATATTGCAGAGTATGTAGCAGTTTGTGATGTATGTCAGAGAGTGAAAGCAGAGCATCAGAAGCCAGCAGGATTGCTACAGCCATTGCCGATACCCGAATGGAAATGGGATAAACTAGGCATGGATTTTATCACGGGATTGCCCAGGACTCGTTCAGGCTATGACTCAATATGGGTTGTAGTCGATCGTTTGACGAAAGTAGCTCATTTCATCCCAGTGAAGACCACTTACACCAGTGCTAAGTTGGCAAAGATATACATGACCAGGATCGTATGTCTGCATGGAGTTCCGAGGACCATTGTATCAGATAGAGGAACCCAGTTTACTTCAAAGTTTTGGAATCAGTTACATGAAACTTTGGGTACCAGGCTAGAGTTCAGTACAGCCTTTCATCCACAGACAGACGGACAGACCGAGAGAGTCAATCAGATTTTGGAAGATATGCTGAGAGCTTGTGCGCTAGATTATGGATCTAGTTGGGACGACAATTTGCCGTATGCAGAGTTTTCTTACAACAACAGTTATCAAACCAGTTTGAAGATGGCCCCTTTCGAAGCTTTATACGGAAGGAGGTGTAGAACACCATTGTTATGGGACGAAGTTGGAGACCGCCAGTTGTTTGGACCAGATTTGATTAAAGAGTCTGAACGGAAAGTGAAGTTGATTCGCGATAGGCTCAAGGTAGCCCAATCCAGGCAGAAGAGTTATGCGGATTCTAAACGCAAGGAGACAGTTCACGAAGTCGGAGACAGAGTTTATCTTCGTGTATCACCACTTAGAGGAGTGAAGCGCTTTGGAGTTAAAGGAAAGTTAGCGCCACGTTTTGTAGGACCATACAAAGTTTTGGAGCGTATGGGAGAAGTTGCTTACAAGCTGGAATTGCCTGAAGGATTGTCAGGAGTTCATGATGTATTTCACGTTTCCCAGTTGAAGAAGTGCCACACAGAGATGGCTGAGATACCGCTGAGTGATACAATGCCACTTGAGGCGATTCAGTTGGATAGTGACTTGACCTATGAAGAGAAACCAGTTAAGATTCTTGAGTATGCCAGCCGAGTCACCCGCAGCAAGGTTATCAAGTTTTGCAAAGTTCAGTGGAGTCACCATACCGAGGACGATGCCACCTGGGAGCGAGAGGAGGATCTACGGAAGGACCACTCTCACCTATTTCCTAGCCAACCCGAATCTCGAGGGCGAGATTCATCTTAAGGGGGTAGGTTTGTAACATCCCAATTTTCAATTTGGAATGTTCTACATTAGATCATCATTGAATAGCATATTTTATTGCATTTTGGCAAAATCCTCGAAAATTCGACGCAACTCAAGGACCCTCGGAGAGAGTTGGGGATTTTTCGCGGTTTTCATATTTGATTTTATCAAATAATGAAACGAGGATTTTTTGGTTTTTATTTATTTTTCTCTCCGAAAAATATTTCATATTAAAATATACGAGAGGAGAAAATATGACTTCTCCAAAATAATTGAAATATTGGAGGAAAAATATTAAAATCAAATATTTGATTTTTATTCCGATTTTATTTGCAATTTTATTTGCATTAGAAAAATTGCACGTTTTCAAAACTGCATTTTGGGCCAAGAAAATGTTCATCTCGTTCTAATTATTTTAATTAGACGGTGAAAATTTGTTTTGGCATTTTTGGATTTTTATTTATTTTTCTACGATGTTTTTTAGGTTCGGCGAAATTATTATTTAAAAAAAAGAAAAATCCCGCGCGCGCCGACTGGGCCGAAGCCCAGCCGACGGCCCATCTTCCCCGCGCCCCGTCTCCCTCCTGGAGACCGAGACGAGCACGGCAGCGCCGCCGCCCGTGTCCCGCTCGACCCCGCCGCCCCTTGCCCCTTCCCCACGGCACCCCACCCCCTCCCCCTCTATAAATACGCCGCCCCGCCGCCCCTCTCCCTCACCCCGTTCCCCACCCCGAAGCCCGACGCCGGAGCAGAGCCGCCGCCGCCACGGGAAGCCGTCGCCGACGCCGCAGGACGCCGCCCCTCGCCGCCCGCCGCCTCCCGACGACGCCCGCACCCCGCCGCCCCTCGCCGCACCCCGAGACCCCGCCGGAGCCCGTCCCGAGCCTCGCCGGAGGTTAGCCGCCGCCGCCGTCCGCCGTCCGGTTTTAAAAAAAAACAGTTCGGTTTATTTTTTTCCGAAACCCTAGGTTTATTTTTTTATAGATCGGTTTATTTTTTGTCGGTTTAGTTAGTTAGTGAACGTTCACCGATTCGTTCGTTTTAACGAACATGTTCGCCGGTTAGTCGCAGTTAACGAACGTCCGTTCGTTTAACTGTTCGTCAGTTTTCTTTTTCGTCGGTTTTCCGCGATTATTCCAGATCGCGATTTCTGATCTGATTTTCGTTCTGGTATATCTTTTCGCTCGTTTATCGGAATCAGGCGATTCAAGCGCCTAGAGTTTCGTCTCGAAATTCTCTTTCCGTTTAACCAACTCAAACAAGTTTTTGCTACTGTAAAATTTTACTTAGATCCAGATTAGTAAACGAAGCCTGTTTCTTTCGCCGTTTGACTTTCGTTGCTTCGTTTGATTTGATTCTTTTTGGAAACCGGAGTTCTTAAGTTGAACTTTCTGGTTAGATCTTTATTTGAGTTTTACCTGTGCATTAGATGAGTGCTTATTGTATGCTTGTTTGTTTGCGATAGAGTACCCGGAGTGCGCCGCTTGCTACTTCGAATCTCTAGGTTTCACGGATCATCAGCAAGGAAAGTAACACTTTGATCATACCTCTTTTACTACCCAGTTTTATTGCATTAGATCAACCCTCAGACATGGCATGATTAGGATCTAATTAAATTGTGGGTATTGGGAAGTAGTTGAGGTAGTACCTATCACCTGTTTATTATCAAACCCTTGGGAGTTACTTCTACGTTGCTCATATTACTATGCTATGCTAGTAGACGTGGATTGGGTTTGAGTGTTACCATGACAGATGTGAGATTGTTAATTAATGGTTAACCTTAAGGTGGCAACTAAAACTCACATCTGGGTGCATTGAGGTACCTGGGTATTCCAGGATTGCATGTTTTTCTTTTGGACCGCCACCCAGGTTCGAAGGGATCATGAGATTATTCATGCTAGAAACTTCCGTGTGCAGCCACAAGCTATTATGGGCTCTAGCATAGTTGATTAAGTTGTGTGAGCTCTTGAAGAGGTAGACTAGCAGATGTAGGGGTTGTAGGTGGTACTGTCTACCCGAAGTAGAGAGTTAACACTTCTGAAAGACTGTGTCTCGGTCATCCGTTTCTCAAACACCCTGAAGTGCGAGAATCCCAACGGAGGAGATCGAGTCTTGTGGGGAAAAGTGCGCAAACCTCTGCAGAGTGTATAAACTAATCATGGTTAGCCGTGTCCCCGGTTATGGACATCTTGAGTATCTAGTATCTGGATTATCATGTGAATCTCATCATGTTACTTTAATTAATTTTGTTGGGTTAATGATGATACTTAATTGGGATTGAGAATGCTGTCAACCATTCTCAATGTTTAACAACCACCATGATAGTTAAATAAAATTTATTCCTTTGCAGTAGGGAAAAATTGGCTTTTCGCAAAACTGTAACCATAGAGCCTTCTACCAGCCATATATGCATGTAGTATAGCATTATTATGTTCATTACTCTCTATGTGTTACATTGCCAGCATATTCCATGTGCTGACCCGTTTTCGGGCTGCAACGTTTCATGTTGCAGACTTTTAGACGACGTGTAAGGTGCCTTAGGTCGTGGTCTTATACTCAGTGATGCCGTTGAAGTTGATGGACTCACTTATCTTCCAAATCTTCCGCTGTTATCGTATTAGATGGGCTTAAGCCATATTTGTCATACTTATTTCTCTCTTGAGATACTCGATGTAATAAGTGTGTGATTGCTACTCTGTTATAAATCCTCCATTTGTACTGTGCGTGTCAGCATTACTGATCCAGGGATGACACTGGTGCACAGAAGCACAGACTGTTTGAGGTCTGGTCGCTACACGTAGGCAGACGGGATTGAGACTTCTGATGTCTTCTCCTCATGACTCCATTTGATGCATTTAAATCCATCGTAAGCTGGAACGCTTCCGATTGAAGCTGCTGAGCTCGAGCATCCAAAGTCGCCCGCTCCGCGGCCAATCTGGTGTCCTCAGCGGCTAAGTTTTCCTTGGCTTGTGCTATCTCGTCACGTAACCGCACCACTTCTGCATCATGTTCCGCCTGATCGGTCGGATTAACCGTGGCGGTTAACAAGGTTGTCATCCTATCCGTGAGATCTATCAGCACCTGAGCCGGCGGGCGCACAGGGCCTCCTGTCCCGGCTACCGCTGACCCGGAGGTTATTGCTGCCGCACTGTAGAGTTTTGACCGGGTTGAGTGCCAGCCATAAAGATCCCTACTCTACTCGGCGGCTCAAAGGGGTCTGGAATACTGCTGCCATCGGAACAGCCCCTAAGCCCGTCGTCTTGTAGTTGATACACGAATCCGTCTCACCCATGGACGACTCACCGTCAGAATAGATGGTCGTCTCATCGCCAAACACGGATCCTTCAGGAAGTTCTCCTCCATGGATGCATCCCACGAAGGCACGCTTCATGGCGGGCGGAGCCTGGGCGGGTCTCGCACGCTGAGCCGTCTCGACGATGTCGGTGTAGATGTCCGGCTCAGGGCCTGGCTCGCCGATTCGGCCAATGAAGACGTGAATTCCGCCGAAGGGGACCCGGTACCCGTACTCAATTGAGCCGGCGTCGGGGCCCCAGCCTGCGTCGTCGATGTAGAGCTTGCCGCGACGACTCTTGGTCATCCGGCCCACAGCGTATCCCTTGAGCCCTTCAAAGCCGCCCTTCAAGAACTCAAATCCACCATGCGCGAGCCCCGCGGTGGGCGCCAACTGTCGTGGAGTTGTCACGGCAGATGTCCTAGTGAAAGGACTTAGTCGTGGAGCCATCGCAACTAGGAAGCAAGAAGGGGTTAATCGGGACAAAGGACACGAGGTTTATACTTGTTCGGCCCCTTACGGTGAAGGTAAAAGCCTACGATCCAGTTTTGAGTGGGATTGCTTATGTCTCGATAACTAGGGAGCGAATCCGCTTGACCTAGCTCTCGATTTGTGGTTACTTGTCCTGAACCGCCGCTGGGTCGTCCCTTTATATACAGAGGTTGACGCCCAGCGGCTCATAGAGTCCCGGCCGGCTCATAAACAGTGTCCGGCTCGGTCTCTCTCTCTATTCCTGCCTTATAATACAAGTTACACATATATGGCGGTTTATCTCTACGGGCCTTAAGTCACCCCTTTGGGCCTCGGGCCCTTAACTAACCCGTCATCTCCAGGAGTGGTCTTGGGCTTCATGAATCGTTTTAAGTATAACCCGGCGCCTCCTGGCGGGTCATACTAATAATTATATCCCCAACATGTTTGGTATTGATTTGCTAAAAAACCAAAAACAATGCAGAAAACAACAACTGGCACTAGGCACTAGGTTAATAGTTTAGTTCCAAAAATGATATAAAATTGCATGTAAAGCATCTAAAATTGATAATATAATAGCATGAAACAATCAAAAATTATAGATACGTCGGAGACGTATCAACGAGTACCTTCGAATGTCTGAGAGGATATGAGACGCCATGATTAGGTTTGCTGTTGGGGTGGTCGAGATGTTTGGACCTCAATACTTGAGAGAGCCAACTATCGCGGACATTGAAGGCTCATGGCACTCTAAGCATGAGGATGGCCATGGATGCTTGGATCTCTTGATTGCATGCACTAGAGATAGAAAAATAGCCCAAAAGCTCTACAGGGTATCAGGGCCATGTTAAGAAGCCCACCATCATGCTTGAAACAATTGCATCATAGAACCTCTGGATTTGACATGCTTTCTTTAGCATGCTCGGGTCTCACAATGACATCAATGTGTTGCAGCAATCTCCATTGGTTGTTAGGTTGACTAAAGGACAAGCTCCTTCGTGCAACTATACTGTCAATTCACATGAGTGCAATATATATCTATCCTCCATGAGTGACCTTCGTAAAGACCATTTCTAATCCAGTTGATCAAAAAAAGAGCTCACTTTGCCCAAAAGAAACTAGAAAGGATGTGGAGAGAACATTTGAAGTGCTCCAAACCTGTTTTGCAGTTGTTCGTGGACCTACTAAATTATGGGATCCGAAGAACCAACAAGTGATGGCATGTTGTGTGATCATGCACAACATGATCATGAAGGTTGAAGATGAAGATGATGTCGAATGTCTGGAATTTAAGAACATGGGCAGTTCAATGAAGATTTGATTAAGCATTTGTGGTCGATTAAAGGGGACAACTAGAACATATATACGAGTTGAATTCATGTTTCAACTATTTTATTTTAAAACTTAGTTGGGCTATAATATTTTATAGATTTGGGAAAACTTTGTTTTTGCCACTCTAGCTTTTGACCACTTTACTTTTGCCACTCTAGAATTTGACATTTCACTTTTGCCACTCTTAGTTTTTGACAATACATCATAATTGCCATTCCATGGCAAAAACAATAATTTTAGAGTGGCAATTATGATACATTGTCAAAATGTGAAGTGGCAAAAGTGAAATGAAAAATTATTGCTTTTGCCACGAAATGGCATTTGTAATGTATTGTCAGAAGCTAAGAGTGGCAAAAGTGATATGTCTAATTCTAGAGAGGCATAAGCAAAATGGGCAAAAGCTAGAGTGACAAAAACAAAGTTTTCCCATATTTATATTAGAGCTATTATCATATTTGGATATTTTCACTCATCAAAGATTTGATATGCTAGAACCACGACATTTATTTTGAAACAAAAGGAGTATCATTTTGAGTGTTGCGGAACGAAAAATTAACAAAGCAAACATTTAAAGGACGGGGTTAGATGGTCATATCCAGTGTATGGACAAATAGTGTCCATTTTGAGGGCTAGTGTTGGAGATGCCGATAGGACAAATCTAAAACTTCAATTATTTTGGAATGGAGTGATTATCTCCCTTGTTTAGAGCATCTACAACCGGACTTCTCAAATGTCCTATCAAAGAGCCCAATCGCCATCCTATCACTGTCCGGACAAGAGAGAGGAAAAAAAGCCACCCAACCAAACCCCCATTTTATCCCTATATGACCAGGTTGTCCACAAATCCCCATACAACACATTAACAGTCGCGCAAGGTGCGGACGCTCGCGCATGCCACGTCGCCCGACGTATTGTTTCTGCGGTAGTTCGTGATTGGGGAAAAGGAAAAGCGGGACTGGATTGGTTGGGTCAAGTCGTCTCGCTCAATCCAGAACTCCAGATGGGCCATGACCTAGCTGGGGTCTCTCGCACGACTCCCTCCCTTTCATATGACCAGGTTGTCCACAAATTCTCATATCCACACCAAATATGGGGATGTTCGGGCATACCTGGGCAGCCCTTCACGTAGGATGCGACCCACCCTGAACCACTTTCTCTTTTTTTTTTCTTTTATCTTTCCCTCTCCATCTCCACCGATCACATGCATTTAAGCAGATAATTTGGAAAAGGATGTAACAGACATGGTTGCATGTATACATAAATGGAGGCCCAAACGAGTGACCGGGTACGTCCGCGGATGTTTGGGGATCAAAATTAGGCAATCCTGGTTGTAGATGCTCTTACACTAGTGCCGTCTACTAGGCATTCTTCAATAACAAGTGCATGAAATACAACTATACGTTAATAAAACAACCGAATTAAATGCATCACGGCTTCCGCAGGGCTGATGCAGCTCCCATTATTACAGCCATTACAATCCCCAGGCCTGCACCAAGTGATGCACCTACTGCAGCAGCTGTGACAGATCCATCTCTTTTTCGTGTGTTCTGCTTAGCTTGACGAGACACCGCCTTCTCTCTTGCAAGCTCCAGGGACAATTTCTCACGAGCAAGCTCCTGTTCAAGCATGCGGTGTTCAGAGTTACAGCCAGTAAGAAATATACATAATGCACTCCAAAATGAGGTGATGATTCTTGTTGCATACAAACACATCGTCGAGAGCTATCCTCGTATTGGATTTTCATCCTATGGCATAGTGGAAATTTTTCATGTGGTTAAATCAGGCCAATGTGCTATTGGATTTTAAAGGAAGAACTTATTTGCTGCCAGATAAATTTAAAAAGCTCAACCCTCGAGACAGATAAGAATCATCAGATGCATTTGGTACTCCCTCCGATCCATACTTGTCTTAGATTTATTTAGATAGGATGTATCTAGACAAATCTAAGACAAGTAATACGGATTGGAGGGAGTATAGTATTGCACTCACCTCACTATCAAGCCTGATAATTTCTGCCTTATGATGTGGAATTATGTTTGTTTCCCCATTTCGCCTAAACATAAACATGCAACAAAAGAGACGTACCTCAAAAGCTGGTTCTTCATTACTCACAATCACTTGATGTAGATGCTGTTGAAGGGCAGCAACACCCTCCACATGCATAACAATGTCCTTCCTATGAAATGGTGACAACGCAAAGTTTACTGGGTGAAAAGCGGCTCTGCCGAAAGAATCCTCCTCCAAATCGCCACTGGTAGAACTGATGGGATGCAGACTATTTTTAGCACTTGGCATTAGAAATGGAGAAGAGTTGACAACCTTGGTGTTGTCAGGAGAAGCTTTATATGCTTCCATAGCTGAACTGATTAATGTGTTCTGTTCATGCGCGCTGACAGCAAATTTGTTGGTTATTGCAAGAATCCAGGGAACACAAAGAACCTTGGCTTCATCCAAAAGAAGTGAAAGAGCTGGCTGAGGTTCAGAAGAGTTGGACTGGTAATACTGCGGAATATGATGTGCTAGGTTATGCACAACAATAATTAGGTCAGTCTTCCTGCTGAGATCATGCATTCCTAACTGCAGTTCTTCTTTGAAGCGCCTAACTTCTAAAGGTAGGTCCTGTTAGAACAAAAGTTCGTAATGGTTTAATTATGTACACTCTGGGGTAATCATGGCGTAGAAGACATGAAACCACTATCATACCTACTACAACGCTCCATATATCAATCATGATAGAACTCATTGGATAAGAGCTAGAGTTAATTACATGAAAGTTGATTTGGTGATTGCTCTTACAAAAACATAAACCAGAGGCCACCAAGACAGAAATTTCTACGAGATGGAACGACTATTTGACTGTCAAATGGTGGAAATTAGTACAAGATGGAACAATTGTTTTACACAGGATGGAATAATGTACTTTTCCCTTGCACAGTACAACCAAAATTTCTTTTTATGATAATAATCCCAACCAGTTGCATGTTTCACTGTTTCAGAACCAAGTATTACACGTAAAGCAAAATAGTTCTGACTTCAAAACAATTAGCGATGTGTTAAGCTTCATGCACTAGCCAACGCAACCAAAAGTCCGAACTTATGGAAAGGGCTAGGCAATACACACATTGCTTCTAGTCTTATTCACCCCCCCCCCCCCCCCCTCCCCCCTCTAGACTATACTAAACAGCCCTACAAGTCATATCAAAGTTCTCCATTAATGAATCCTTGGTAAGCTGACTCATTGCTTTGGCTTTACCGCCTAAGGAGAGTATGGCATCTAGCGAGGGAAATTATCATTGATGACTCTAACTTTGCTAGTTGGAAGCATAAGATGAGAATACCGCACGCACACATAGCTTCCTGCTGGCATCAAATCGAAGCTCGAACTCGAGCTCTATCACCATGCACACACGAGCACTCAAGCAGCCTCCCGCGGCGTCGATCCATCGACGATTGGTAGCGTAGTTTGCACCATTCGATGCCACCTAGCACGTAGATCACCTAGGCCCTTACCGTTGCTCCTATGGTCACTTGAGTTAGCCGCGGGCTAGCTCGCCTCGCTTCGGTGAAGTCCCGCCCAAGCCGATTAGATAAAATGGATTCGAGTCCCTCCTTACAGAAGAACCTAACCGCGTCAAGCGAGACTCGCTGGTTCGAATCCTAGCCGAGGTGTTTGCCCCCCCCCCCCCCTTTTGATTTATTTGCAGTCACTGACACATGGGCCCTAGGGCCACATCTGACTTGCCTACGTGGCATGGATGGGTCCCACCCGTTAGTGACTCTAGCCGGCACCCCTTCGGTGATAAAAATCATCAAACCCGTAGCCCTGGCACGTGGGCCCCTATTCCACCAGTCAGCCTCATGGGCTAGCCCACACTTGCGTGACAAAATCATGTGGCCCCCCTACCGCGTCACCGCACAGTATAACACCCTTGGCCCCACCTGGCAGTCTCTGCGGCTAGTCTCTGGGTCTGTAAATTGTTCTGGGAATTATAATTCAAATAGATTTGAATTATAAATTCCAGAAACTTATATAAACTTCTCTATAATTCATATTTAATTCTCTTTAAATCAGAATAAGGCAAATAATATGTCTATTTTGATAAATAACTGTCTAGAATTCAGATATGCCATCTGCATCCATGTTTGAGCATTTTAAATTCATGTATTCATTTAAATAACATTAATGAATTTTTTATATTCATAAATTCCAAACTAATTATCCCTAGCTTACAAAATTAGGTAGAATATATCCAACTTGACCAGAAAAAAGTGTAGATTTTTAATATAGAATTATGAGGCATGTTAATCATTTCCAAAATTACGTTTAGGGTTCAACCATAATTAAAGCCTTTCTTTTAATATGGAGTTTGTTAGGAAGTGCTATATTTGTGGTTCTACTCCATTTAATTTGACTAGTCTAGCCTTAGTTTAACAGAAACACAATCATATGCCATGCTAACCACATTTAAAATTGTTTAGCTGATACAAGTTAACACCTAAGTTAAATGTGGAGTTTAGTTCAATTGCATCTTAGTTACAAATCATACTTCACTTCACTTGTTTAATAATTGAATTGGATCTTTCAAGCATCAACACTTGCCATGTCATGCATTGCATATCATGAGCATGCTCGATCTTCCGCGTGCTAGTAAAATGTATCCTTTGCGCTTTCCTAGAGTTTCTGCTTCTTCTCGGTTAGGATCCGAAGATGTTGTGAGGAACGATGCAAGGTCTGAGAATGTACCAAGCATGGCTTCCAAGGAAGCAAAACCTCCTTGTCCATTCCCAACACATTCTATTGGTTTCTCCCTTGTTTTTGCATTAGTATAAATAACGATGATGTAGTGAGCCTTCTTTACCTATCCATTGCATGGCCTGATAATTATCACCCTTATCTTGCCTTTACTTCCATTCTCAACATGACTATGCCTGCTTGTAATATTGCAAGGCAGTGTTATGTTTGCGGTTAGATAGGTGAGCAGAGTAGTTGATCTAACGCTCCTTTCCCTTGTATACGCTCTCTTACCTCATCTTTGATAAACGAAAGTTATAGCGTGTCTCCATAGGATGCTAATGTCTGTTGCCGCTTGAAACCATATACCCCTTTTCCCATGAGTGTTGCATGTGTAGATACATCTGATGTAAGTCTTGCGAGCACAGTTGAGTACTCACCTTGCTTTATTTACTCTTTTGACCCAGATGTTGCAAATTAGATAGTAGCATTTGGGAGCAGGTAAATCTCTTGGTGTAGGACGACGTTAGCTATGGTTATCCCCCAGACAGTGGCCTAGGCAGGGATATGGAGGCCATTTGCTTTTCTTTAAGCCTTCTTAAGGCATTTGCTATGCTTTACCTGCCTAAAGTATATTCCGCTGCTTCCATCGTGAGATGTATCTTGGTCATGAGACCTTTGTATTGTGTTCGTTTGTTAAATTTGAATCTTAGGAGTTGTTGTGCATATAT
Source organism: Triticum aestivum (assembly GCF_018294505.1). Taxonomy (NCBI): domain Eukaryota; kingdom Viridiplantae; phylum Streptophyta; class Magnoliopsida; order Poales; family Poaceae; genus Triticum; species Triticum aestivum. The sequence goes on along the minus strand of NC_057811.1, from coordinate 214,747,073 downwards.
GTTGTTGTGGGTCTGTTATGCAAATGTGTTGTGATACCTACCGTTCAACCCACATGGTGTGTATGTTGTAACATGCACGTTGTGTTTCGTGGGCGTCCTGGGTCGATACTATGCGGATGCTAGTGAAGGTTCTAGATCTGGAAAGTGCCGCTCCTAGGGCTTTACAATCATGATCCACAAAGCTTCAAGCGGAAGGAGAAGGTGACAACAAGTCAAGATGAGGTGGTCCTACCAAAGAGAAGCCTAAATGGGTTTCTAAGTGGTCCTACCAAAGATCGCCATCAAGATGATGTGGGTCCATGGATTATGAGTCTAAGGAGTAGTCAAGACTAGTCTAGAGTCTCAACTCCAGGGCCGACTACACTTTAGTATCAACCAGTCTATGAGTCGCAACTTCAGTGTCAACTAGTGTCGATTAGTCATGCTTAGTCTATAGTCTCAACCTCAGAACGACTCGGCGACTCATTAACTCGTAAAGTGGGTCCCTGATAAGAACTATAAGTGTTCTTTAGGGTGACTCCGCCAATGATATTGAAGACCAATCTTTTCATGGAAACAAGTTAGTGCTGCCCCATTCACATCATAAGCACTACTTCAAGGAGTCAAAACCCTTGTTACCAGCCAATGGGACAAGGTAACCCAATGCATCCAAAGCCAACATCCCTTGTGATCTTGTTGTCCCTTGTGTTTATAATGATGTATGAATTGAAAATGCATATCAAGAAAAAAAATCCCCAACTCCTTGATGGTTACCACAAGTCTTCATCAACCTTGGAAAAGTTTGTCCCCAACTCCATGATGGATACTACAAAGTCTCCGTCAACTTTGCACAAACACTACAAGTCCGACTACATGAATACATCAACAACAACCCCAATGTAAGTTTATCCTTTGCGAAGGGATGTCACACTTAGGGTTCATTGTCTGAACATCCGGTCGCCCGGTTCAATAAGTAAAAAATAGGTTTTTATGCACGACGGGTCAAATAGAAGGTTTTCTTTCAATTGAAAGAACCCCAAGTGAGGTGTGTTGGTTACTAGGCCGTTTTTACACTCCGACCCGTTGCCTAGCAGCATGGTAAAAATTGATTTCGGCCAATACCAATAGCAAAACGAAGCCGATCTTTTTTTTGAGGAATCAGCGGGGAGGGGGGGCATACCAAAACGAAGCCGGTCTTTTTTTTGAGAAATCAGCGCGGGGAGGGGGGGTCCCCACCTGAATATACTGCTCAAGTAGTAAAACAGCTGAAGCTGATTACAAAGTTCGGAACTACATACACACGCAAGCATGTGAGAAGAGAAAGGAACGCCACAAGGAAGCGTCCTCCCTGTCATTAGCCTTACAAATTCTATGAGACCAAAGGTAAAGATCATTAATCATAAGTCTGAGTGAGGTGGAGGAATGAGTGTCCACATGATGAAAAGCTTTAGCGTTCCGGGTGTTGGATGTGTATAGTCCTCTTTCTGTATATCCCCATTGTATAAGGGGTTCCCTGCACTTTACCACACATGTATATGTATTGGCCTATGGCCCTCGGTGAATACTAGTTGCTGTTTATCTAACATGGTACCAGATGCTAGGTTAGCCTCTCCCCCGCACGATGCAACTCCGTGCGTGCTCCATCCTCGTCGCCGCCGCTGCTAGGCTCTGTCCCTAGTCTCCGGCCATCGTCTGCTTCGCCTCGTCCTCGTCAGGACCGTCGTCCTGCTGTTCCGTCTCCTCTCGAGCAGGCTCGGCTGCAGCTCGAGGCCCGGCCGTGCTAGGCCTCGTCAGCCACCTCGTCACCTTGTCAGGCCTCCTCTGCTTCTCCCGTCAGCCCGAGGCCGGCCGTGCTGAGGCCCCCCCCCCCAGCGCCTCCACCACCTCGTCCCCTCTCTATTCCGCCGCCCGGTCATCCTCTGACTCCGGCAGGTTGCCTCTGCCTCCTGGCTCCCTGGCCACGGTTGCTCTCTGTGGCCTCACTCACTTCCTGGTTCGAGCGATCCCCTCGATCCAGATTGAGTTGAGGGTCCGTTGACCAAAAAAAAAAAGATTAGCAGACAGGAGACTTTCTCATGTCTTCTTCGGGCTATGTCGCTGTCCCTCGGTGCTCGGTGATCTTCGATGGCACCAACTATGCTGAATTTGCGGGTTCCATGCGTATCCACATGCGCAGCCTTCTGCTGTGGGGCGTCCTCTCTGGCGAGGTACCCTGTCCGCCCTGCCCTGTTGCTTCGGTGGCTCCTACCCCGCCGGTTCCGCCGGTGCTTGCTGCTGATGCTTCTCAGGCTGATCGGGATGCAGCAAAGGCTCTTGATGATGCTGCAGTTGATGCTTATGATCAACAGGTATCCACCTATTCTGATGCTCTTTCCGTCTACCGGGATGATCTGTCTGCTTACACTCAGTGGTGCAATGATGATGCTCGAGCTACTGTTGTTCTCACTACGAGTGTCCTCCCTCAATTTGCTTTGGAGTTCATGGGCCTTGGCACTCTTGCAGCAATGTGGTCTTATCTTTGTCAGCGCTATCAACCCTCTGGCGATGCTCTATACCTATCTGTGGTGCGTCAGGAGCATGCTCTTCAGTAGGGTGACTCTTCTGTTGATGAGTTCTATTCACAGTGCTCTGCCACCTGGCATCAACTTTACTCTCTCCGAACAGTTGTTTGTGAAGCTTGCCGTTGCTGTCAGACTACGCGGTCTGACTTGGAGTTTCAGAGGGTTCATGAGTTCTTATCTCGTCTCCGCTCTGAGTTTGAGCCCCGACGTGCTCACTTGCTTGCTCGTGGTCGTGTTAGTATCTCGGAGGTGCTTGCCGAGCTTCGTGCTGAGGAGACCCGCCTTCGGTCTGCGGGGTTGCTGGTGGTTCCGTTTGTGTTGGCTGCTCGGGCTCCTGTGTCGTCTGCTCGGCTCACAGCTCCACCGCTCCTACCTACACCTTCAGGGGGGGTCGCCCTCCTTATGCTGAGAGGGGCCGGTCGCGCCGTGACACCTTCTATGGCTACTGCTCTCGGCCAGGTCACCCAGAGTCTGATTGCCGTGAGAAGAAGCGAGACCAGAGGCGCTCCTCTTCCAGTGAGACTCCTGGATCTTCCTCGACTCACTGACCAGGACATTGTGAGGCTCAAGCGTCTCTTGGCTTCCTCAGGCTCTTCGTCGACCGGTTCCGCTGCTGCTGTGAATGCAACAACCCCTCCATCACCTCGACACCAACACCGTCAGGTACATCTTCGTGGGTTTTGGATTCTGGAGCTTCCTTTCACATGTCTTCTGATTCGTCAGCATTGTCTTCTCTTCGACCTCTTGATACTCCTGTTAATGTTCTTACTGCCGATGGCACATCTCTTCCTGTTGCTAGTCGTGGCATTCTTTCCACTCCGTCCTTTTCTGTTCCTAGTGCTTCACATGTTCCTCGCCTTGCCATGAATCTTTTTTCCGCTGCCCAACTTACTGATTCTGGTTGTCGTGTCATTCTTGATACCGACTCTTGCTCCATTCAGGATCGTCGCACCAAGGCTTTGGTTGGTGCTGGCCCCTGGCGCCGTGAGTCAGAGGGCCTTTGGGAGGTTGACTGGCTTTGTGTTCCTTCCGCTGCCACCACTTCTGCCAGCTCTCATGCTCTTACTGCCTCCTCGTCTGCATCTTTCCAGCAGTGGCATCATTGTCTTGGTCACATCTGTGGCTCTCGCCTACCATCATTAGTGCGTCAGGGTCTCTTGGGGTCTGTATCTGGAGATGTTCCTTTACATTGTAATGGTTGTAGACTTGGCAAACAGACCCAGTTACCTTATCCTACCAATGAGTCGGTATCTCAGCGTCCATTTGACTTAGTTCATTCTGATGTCTGGGGTCCTGCTCCCTTTGATTCGAAAGGTGGTCATCGCTACTATGTTTTGTTTATTGATGATTTCTCTCGCTACACTTGGCTTTACTTCATGAAATCTCATAGCGAGGTTCTCTCTATATATAAACGATTTGCTGCCATGGTTCACACCCAGTTTTCCACGCCTATTCGTACCTTTCATGCTGACTCCGCTGGCGAGTTTATCTCCCAGCTGTTGCGTGGTTTTCTCGCGGAACAGGGTACTCTTGCCCAGTTCTCATGTCCTGATGCTCATTCTTAGAATGGCGTTGCAGAACGTAAGCATCGTCATCTGCTTGAGACGTCTCGTGCGCTGATGATTGTTGCTTCCCTTCCACCCCATTTTTGGGCTGAGGTTGTTTCTGCATCCACCTATCTCATCAACATTCAGCCATCGACTGCCCTGCAGGGTGGTATTCCTATGAAGTGTCTCACTGGTCGTTCTCCTGACTACTCAGCTCTTCGTATGTTTGGATGTGTGTGCTATGTCCTTCTTGCCCCCCGAGAACGCACCAAACTGACTGCTCAGTCGGTTGAGTGTGTTTTCCTTGGCTACAGTGATGAGCACAAGGGCTATCGTTGTTGGGATCATGTTGGTCGTCGCTTGCGCATCTCGCGTGATGTGACTTTTGACGAGTCTCGCTCTTACTACCCACGTCCTTCTTCCTCGAGCTTCTCTGTGGACGATATTTCCTTTCTTCTCCTTCCTGATACACCCTGCTATGTGCCTCTTGTGTCACCTCTTCCTCCAGCACCTCTCATTCATTCTCATTCACAACCGACAGCATCTTCCTCATCCTCCTTCTCCACCTCTCCACCATCATCTCCAGTCCGTCGCCCTCTCTCACCGTTTCCTCTCCACTATACTCGCCGCCCTCGTACTGAGGATGCTTCCCCTGACGCGCCTTCCACCTCTGGTGCACCTCCCTTCACGCCTCCCCCGGTTCATAACCTCCGTGATCGACCTCGCCCCTCGCCTGATCGCTATTCTCCTGATCGGTACGGTCTCTCCGTTATTGCTAAGCCCACTTCCTATCGGACTACCATGACTCAGCCTGAATGGCAGCTTGCGATGGCCGAAGAGCTTGCTGCTCTTGAGCGCTCTGGCACATGGGATCTGGTTTCCCTCCCTTCCGGTCTTCGTCCCATCACCTACAAGTGGGTCTACAAGATTAAGACTCACTCCGATGGTTCTCTTGAGCGCTACAAAGCTCGTCTTGTGGCCCGTGGTTTTCAGCAGGAGCAGGGACGCGATTATGATGAGACATTCGCTCATGTGGCCCACATGACCACTGTCCGCACTCCTTGTTGTGGCTTCTATTCGTCATTGGTCTATCTCTCAACTTGATGTCCAGAACACATTTCTCAATGGCGAGTTGCGTGAGGAGGTGTATATGCAGCCACCACCGGGGTACTATGCTCCTGATGGTATGGTCGGTAGACTTCGCCGCTCCCTCTATGGTCTCAAACAGGCCCCTCGTGCTTGGTTCGAGTGCTTCTCCTCTGTAGTGACAGCCGCTGGTTTCTTGCCCAGTGATCATGATCCCGCGTTGTTTGTTCACACGTCTCCTCGTGGTCAGGCTCTTCTCCTTCTCTATGTTGATGATATGATCATCACTGGTGACTGACTCTGACTACATTGCCTTTGTTAAGGCTCGCCTCCGCGACCAGTTCCTCATGACTGATCTTGGTCCACCTCGCTATTTTCTTGGGATTGAGATCTCCTCGACCTTTGATGGCTTCTACATCTCCCAGGAAAAATATATTCAGGATCTTCTTGCTCGCGCTGCTCTCGGTGATGAGCGCATAGTTGTAACTCCTATGGAGCTCAACGTTCAGCTTTGTGCTTCTGATGGTGACCCTCTTCCTAATCCCACTCGCTATCGTCACCTCGTTGGCAGCCTTGTCTATCTTGCTGTTACGCGTCCTGACATCTCCTATCCTGTCCACATCCTGAGTCAGTTTGTTTCATCCCCCACCTCTGTCCACTATAGTCATCTCCTCCGTGTTCTACGATATCTTCATGGCACGATCTCTCATCGCCTTTTCTTTCCCCGCTCCAGCTCTCTTGAGCTCTAGGCCTACTCTGATGCTACCTGGGCTAGTCATCCCTCTGATCGACGCTCGTTGTCTGCTTACTGTGTCTTTCTTGGTGGCTCTCTCATTGCCTGGAAGACAAAGAAACAGACTGCAGTTTCTCGCTCGAGTACAGAGGCTGAGTTGCGAGCCATGGCTATGTTGACGGATGAGGTGATCTGGTTACGATGGTTACTTGAGGATTTTGGTGTGTCTGCTACTACCTCGACTCCCTTACTATCAGACAGTACCGGTGCTATCAGTATTGCATGTGACCCGGTGAAGCATGAGCTCACCAAGCATATCGGTGTGGATGCCCACTTTGTGCGTGCTGCTGTGCAGGATCAGACTCTCGCTCTTCACTATGTGCCTTCTGAGTTACAGTTGGCGGATTTTGTCACGAAGGCACAAACTCGAGCACAGCATGGCTTCTTTCTCTCCAAACTCAGTGTTGTTGACCCACCATGAGTTTGAGGGGGGGTGTTAGATGTGTATAGTCATCTTTCTGTATATCCCCATTGTATAAGGGGTTCCCTGCACTTTACCACACATGTATATGTATTGGCCTATGGCCCTCAGTGAATACCAGTTGCTGTTTATCTAACACCGGGCACCCCAAATCTTCCATGATATTAGAAGAAGAATGAATGGCCAGATAGTTTGTGGCGGAAAATGAGACCCTTCAATGACCTGCCATAAGATTAAAAGAAGAACAAAACTGACTTGACTGGCGAGAGAAAAGCATCACCTGTCTGCAAAAAGCAAGACTACTTCTAGAGCCTACACGACAGCCATAGTGTGCTGGAAGACGGCGGCGGCAGCATCAATCAAAGGAAGTGACAAGGACGGGTCTTGGAAGAACATACATGATCCGGACGAAGTTTCGAGGCAATCGACGGCACGGGATGATGTGGCATGCGGTGTGATTGCTTACCCAACACGTATAATCAAGATAGATTGATGCAATCAGTAGATGGCGAGGATCATAGCGGACTAGTGGTGTGGCGGACGTGATAGATTGAAGCGCGGCGAGGGTAACATATCCGATACAGGCAGGCTTTCAAATTTCAAACTAGCTAATAGTTAAGATCAATAACTAATATCCGAGATTTTACGGGTGGAGAACACGTTGTTGTCTGCTGTGATACCGGAGGACCAAACAAGTTCCAATTCTGTTATTTCAACTACACCAAATGATCTTTCCAGATTTGAACTGGGGATAAAGGATTTGCAGTCCCCTGCCTTACCGGGAGGTTTTAAGGGTTTTATTTGCCATAAAACCAGGTGGGTTAGTTGACTGTGACAAAATAAAGCATGGGTGTGCGATAAAAATCGCTCATGGGGATAGGGGTGGCGACGGAAGAGCGCAACAGGGAACATTATTTTCTTTTTAAGTAGGAGAGAAGATTAAGAAGGGAGATAGGTTTGCACATATGATTATCCAAGTACTAAATCTATATGTTTAAACATAACTTATAGTAGTCAAACTACTTATCTCCAAAACAACAGGACCAACAGTCAATTTAACTTTGGACACCGTGAAAGATCAAGAATGTCAAGTAAACAAAACCAGAGGTAGTTATTATCAAATATATGGCTTTCACAATACTGTATAGAATTGCATTCTCCCCGCAAAAAAGAAAAGGTATAGAATTGCATTCTAAAACTGGTGAGCAAAGAGCAAAAAATAACAACATTACCTGCAACTTCACTGTTGCCGAATCTAAGTAGCACAATCCATTTGATACTGCCTTGCCATGCAAGTCTACATGTATGCACTCAAGGACTGCATTGTTTCTTTCTTTAAGTTGCCCTAACATTGCTTTTATTAAGGAAGTTTTACCCGCACCCTACATGCATAAATATACGTCCAAGTTTAGTATTTCCATGGAACATAAGAAAATAATCACACTCCCAAAGATATGGAAGTACCTCTAGTCCAAGCAATCGCACTCTCCGGGTCCTAACATAGACCTCTTTACATATTGTTACAAAATCACTTGTACCATATATAATAACTTCATTCAAACCCTTGCAACAACCTTTATCTTCAAAGGGCTCAACTCCATAATCTGGATTCATAGCACCTGTGACCACAGGAACCATAAAGTCCTCACTAGTGTAATTTGGAGGCTGCTTTAGTGGACGTCCAACTAAAATCCGCATTTTTTGCAATGTAGGTTGCACCTCCTGATCCAATGAATATGATGTCGTTGATGGTAGGGTTTCAATGGCCGTTGAATACCTGCATATGGATACTTTTGATTAAACAAGGGAATACATGCAAACTACTAAGAAATTGGCACGCCCTAAAAGCACAATCTGAAAGAACAAAACTTTTTTCACAGGGGAACTTATTGATCAAGTACAGCATGCAGACATAGAAAATGTTTCTTCAACAAAACATCATTGTTATGCAACCATAATTATATGATTTGCAGTTAATGATTAGGAATAGGGTTCAGAATCCACAACAACAAAGAATATTATTCTAGAATATATCCATATAGAAGATGTATTTGCAGATAGCATGTATAGTTTTACCAAGAGGCATTCTTATGCTGCAAACCATACCCAATTAAAATGTTGAAGATATTTGATACTCCATAGTTGTTTTTCAGCTAAGAGATGAAGCAACATATTGGCTATGTGAACTACTAACAAAGTTACAGTTACTTTTGGGTGCTAAATGTTACATGTGATGTTCCAACTTCTTAAAAAGGTATATAAAACAATAAGGATGCATTTAATGTTTGGTTAATGACTGGATTGGTCCCTCATTTTTGCTCTTGAAGTTTAAAAACGGACATTTTGGTCTGTAAGTCAAAGACACCACTGGGGTGACATGTCAATGCTCTGTCAGCACCGTTTCTCTCTCAGATCCCTCCCCTGTCAATAGTCACACAGGAAAAGGCCAATTTGCCCCTTTCTCTAGGCTCTACGTTGCGACATTCTTGAAACGCATCATTAATTTTTTATCAGGGAATTTGAATGTTCCATGTATCAACTAAGGATCAAGCACGAAACAGCTCAAGAAAACATCAAAAAAAGATGCAGATCAAGCAATGAATCAACAACCTTAAGGAGAGCCCGACATGGCATGAACACGCTGTGAGACATGCCATCAGATGGATGTCCTTCATCGGTTGTTAAGCCTCAAAGGACTAGCATGCCCATTTTAAACTTCAGGGACCAAACTGGTATAATTTGGTGATTATCACTTTAATGTTTGACTGATTCCTTACCTGTCATTCTTTCTTATACAAATCATGCTGGTTTTGCCCCCATTCGATACCGAGTTAGTTGATTGCTAGTTTCCAATAACTTGCATTCAGAGTATTATGACGTTAACATTCTTTTTAGCTTAAAAAATGGTGTATCATAAGATGCAAGGCAACACAGTTCTAGAAGAACATGTGAAAAAAGCATATAGGAAAAAACCAACTGCAAGTCTACAATGCTTGATCAAGTAAAATCGATTCTGCTGAGCTCATAAACTTGTACAGATCTGGCCCAGGCCAAAACATACCAGCTTCCATTTATCTGAGCCTGGAAAAGCGTGCACATATGCAGACCGTGTCCAATTATATCTACTTTCAGCGGTTCAGCACTTTTGCCACCAGGAAGGCCAGTCCATCCAAGAGGAAGAATAGAAGTCGCAGTTCTAATGGCAGGAGGCTCCACAATGTGACCAAGTTCAACAGAATCAGTAGCTGTCAGACCAAGTAGCTGTTGTAGATGCGAAAATTGTTGTAGTTGCTCGATGCCCGTAAATAGGGGGGCATTTGCACACATGCACACATGATACATTCTGCATAAAGTCATACAGATGACAACTTTTAGTGCTGAGTGGTCTTTTGAGAGCAATAACTCTGACTAAAAATGCAGATAAACAAATGCTTCCCATGCTACACCAGAAATCCTAACCAAGGAAAGCTAAATTTGAAAAGGTGAACCCATTGTTGCGAAGATAATAATATCAGCTTTGAAATCTTATCCGACTAAATTAATGCAATGAATGAGTTTTTGACCGCATGTGCTAAGCTAAACATAGTTTCAGACTTAGTTGATACAAGGAACGTTCATTGTTTACACTGACCATCAATCCTAATTATCATTATTTTGCCACTAGTCTTGGCAGACCTACTTATCATTATTTTGCCTACAAACTGTGTGGAATAAAGAATACTTTATACAGCCCTTTATGAGAAACAAAGGCTTCCAGCAGAAAGAAGATATGAAATGATGCACATTTCCTTTGTTGTCTTCCAAAATATTAATCCCTTCACAAAAAAGAATTGTCCTCCTTTTTCCTTTTTCTTCTAAAAACCATGTATGGCTTCGAGTTGGCTAATGAGTGATGAAAGTTTTGGGTGATAATTTGTACTTGTTGAACACAATCAAAAATCTTACTTTTGGAAGCGGGCTCTGTAGGATTTCATCGAGTGTGACTGAAGACGCTCTCTTAACTCCATTATAACAGACTGCACCTGCAAATGCCTTTGCCATAACAGAGCAACAGAAATGAGTAGATCCAATATGACAATATGTCAGACGATAAGACAAACTATACATGTTAGACCCTCAAATGCAAAGCGTATGCAATAGCATTGCATTTGAAAAAGTGTAACACTGGAAAAAAATGATAATCCAAAATCGGCGTCTTGAGAATGTCGTGGTAGCATGAAAAGTCATCAAAACCTGTTGAGTCAAGCTAAAGGAGATAACAAAGAAGATGGTGCATCAGAGGAAGACACCACATCAGTAGAAGATACAAGATAAGTATCAAAAAGAAGAAGGGTTGTCAAAAGAAGATGGCACCTCAAGAGAATGAAGCATTGTGCACAAAATCATAGCCCAAGAAAACCGGCGGCAAAAGAAGCTCGGCGGCAAGAGAATGGTTGTAGATCAACAATGCAAAAAGCGGCCACAAAAATCCAATATAAAGGACAAGGACCAAAAATAGGCTGACGGACAAAGGTATGGTGGACTTGCATGGCATGAGAAAAACGGAAGAGCAACGGACTTGATGGACGCAGCGAAAAATATAGAGATTTAGAAGCTAGGGAGCACACACTGAGAAAGTGCAAGCCATCATGGATGCAAGAGTGGAAGCCGATAGATAAGGCGGTGTAGCATGACAAGTATCATCTGCAGAGGCAGACGGAGGAGACGAGGTAACATGCAGACAAGCACCAAGCGCCAAGGGAAGGCGTGTGTACGATGCGTAGTCCATGAAAAGCACGAGAGACGACGTAGAGCAATGATCACCATGTGCAGAGGTCGCAAGAGGAGTCGCTGAAGTGTGACCTATAGAAGTAGGTGTAGAGCAATCATCACCACCGACGAAAATCATGAGAGAAATCGCTGGAGAGTGACCAGCACAGCCTGCAAAAGACGCCGAAGGGAACAACATCACATGCGGACGAGCAGTAAGCACCGAGAGACGATGAATGTGTGAGATTGGGTCAATGTAAGAAACACCATCAAGAGGCAGCGGGCATCAAGGGACATGCGTACTCAACGAGAACATTTTTTTTTTGTCTTTTTTTTGCTCTCTTTTTTCTTTCACTCTTTTTTTTCAATGGAGTGTGGTGATGAAACAAGACAACCAAACCAAAATCCAGCAGCCACACGTAATAGTCTTTGACCTTGTAGCAGCAGGAATCAACCAGGAGCAGCCCAAGTGCTAAGCAGCCAGCGCCAGCACTTGGCCACGATGAGCAGGAACAAGCACACGGCAGGCAACCAGCAGCAGAAGAGAGAGGTGCGTGACTGCAGAAGGCAAGCAGGCAGAACCGTGTGCTAGCAGCAGCAACCGGGGTAAGCCGTGCGACGCAACAGAAGGTGGCTGGGGCCGCGCCATCCAGGAGGTGACGGGAGCGCTGACCAGGGGTGGTGGAGACGCTGGCCAGGGGATGGCTCATGTTTTGGCGGAACACGCAGGCCACGCTGGCGGACGTTGGACAATGGCGGCAATGAAGCAGATCGGGATGGATGGGCCATTGACCTGGAGGCCCGGTCTGATCTGGATCGAGGGCGGAGTCGCCGGATCGGGGCGTTTGACCTTTAGGCTAGGCCCGACCTGAGTCGAGGTCATGATACCATGTTATGGATGCAACTTATCTCTGTTGCATAGCCCATGGGGCGTATATATATTACATAAGACTTGGGGTACAAGGAAAGGAAACATAGCCTAATAGGATTCCTAGGTCTAATACTAATACTCCTTCACAATTCTAAGGTTGAGGCAATTTGAGAATGGCCCAACTCTGAAGACCATTTCTGAGGTAATAAGTTTTCATGGCCCTACAACCTTTTATAGGCGATTTGTGAAGAATTTCAGCAATATCAAGGCACCAATTACCGAGTGCTTGAAGAAAGGAAAGTTTCAATGGACAGAAGCAGCTGAAGCTAGAGATCAAGCAAAAACTCTCACAAGCTCCTGTTTTGGTGCTACCTGATTTCAACTAGACTTTTCAGTTGGAGTGTGATGCAAGTGAAGTAGGCATTTGAGCTGTTTTATCTCAAGAAAGGAAGCCCATTGCTTTCTTCAGTGAAAAGTTAAGCCAATCATGGCTGAAATGGAGCACTTGTCAGCAAGAACTGTATGTTGTTTCAGAGCTTTAAAACCTTGGGGAGTCAATTTACTGCCTAAAAAGTTCATTGTTTACACTGACCATCAATCCTTAAAGCATTTTAGAAATCAAAAGCATGCCGATCACATGCTTGCAAGATGGGCAGCATATTTGGAGAGGTTTAACTATCTCATTGTGCATAAATCTGGAGCAACCAAGCGAGAAACGATGCTTTGAGTTGTCGTGCATGTCTCTTGACTTCTTTTGAGGGCCAGACATCCGGTACCTGCCCGAGTGCAGAGACTAGGGTTTCAGCCCATGTATCCCCATTTACCCCCTAGACTACATATACCATACCCCTTGGACGAATTAGGGTTGAACTTCCAGGTATGGACCAAATAAAGGAGTTGTATGAGGACGATGAAAACTTTGGCCATGTTCGGGTACAGCACAACAGTGGCCAGCCATTAGGTGATGACTACCTGGTGCAAGTTGGCTATCTCTTCAAAAATGATCGTTTGTACATCCCAAGAAGTTAGCTCCATTCAAGTGATCTTAGTGGCCATGTTGGACGTGACAAGACTATTGCTAACCTAGAGGCTCGTTATTATTTGACAGAACTAAAGAGAGATGCTGGAAAATTTGTTCAATGGTGCCCCATATGTCAAACCTGCAAAGGCCAAGTCCTAAACACAAAGTTATACATGCCTTTGCATGTTCCTGTTGCTCCATGGGAGGATATTTCTATGGACTTCGCCTTGGGTTTGGCAAGTACCAGACAAGGGAGTGATGTTCTGTTTGTGGTCGTTGACAGATTCTCTAAAATGGCTCATTTCATTACATGCCGCAAGACAACGGATGCTCATCATGTGGCAAATCTTTTCTTTCGTGAAGTGGTCAGACTTCATGGAGTTCCAAGGTCCATTGTCTCAGACCATGATAGCAAGTTTCTTACTGCAATTTACCTCACTTTCTGGAAGCAATTCAACACTGAATTAAAATTTTCTAGCACTGTCAATCCACAAACAAATGGGCAAACAGAGTGATGAAGAAAATTTTGGGTAATCTGATTGTTGCATTTGTGGAGAAAGGGCCAATGGGATTTGGCTTTATCTTTCGCGGAGTTCTCCTACAACAACTCTAAGCATAGGTCCACAGGAAGGAGTCCTTTTCCTATTGTTTACACTAAAGTTCAAACACATGTGGTGGACTTGGTGATGCTACCATCAAGGGGAAACACAAAATCAACATTGTCCTTTGCAGATAACTACACTAAATTATGAAGAATTTTGCAGTGTTTTGGAAGCACAAAATCAGAAATATAAACCACTCACTGAGTGCAAAAGGAGGCGGAAATCATTCCATGTCGGTGATGTTGAAGTGTATATGGGCCCTACTCTATTCAGAGAAAGATAAACGATAATGCTTATGTGATAGATCTTCCAAGCAAAAGTTCACTATGTATGAAGGTCCTATTCTCGTGTACCAGTTGGTTGCGGTCATGGGCATTCTTACAAAAGGAGTAGTGCAAGGAGCTGATGGAGCTTGGCGCCAAGTAGCTCGAATGGATTACCAGGGAATTTATGTCTTGATTTGGATGTAGACTTGCTTGGTGGTCTAAATCTTTTGGTGGTGATTGGTCTGGATGTTTTGGTCTCTTCTTTTTAGTCCCTGCGTCTAGGTTTAAAGAGCCAGCCAGCAAAATTGAAAGGATTTAGGCGTTATTAATTACCCCATCACTAATTGGCGCTAATTAATCCCGGCCGGCAGAATCAGGAGTTTCGCCAACGGCTGCGTTCGCCCGCTCATGAGGCTTCGTGTGCGCATGCAAAGCCCATGTGTGGCCAATGAAGGCGCCAGCCTTTTCGTTATTCGAAGCGAAGCGTACGTCTCCCAGTTAATTCTATCAGAAAATTAAACGAAGCAAAAGAACATTGAGGCAACGGCCTAGTAAATCTGAACTTGGTATCGTGGCTCTCCAGCCCAATAAAAGCGGATGGAGGTAATAGTCGAGATCATTTTTTCTTGATGATGTAATAAACTCTCTAATAAGTGTGATTGCATGCATCTATGATACAGAGGCCAGGGGTAATAAAAGCTTCCATTATCTTAAAAAACTATACATGTTTCTTGTGATAAAAAAAACATATATTTATTAGCTGTACATTTTATTTCAGAAGGTGACGAGACTGAAACTAAAAGTTCATACCGACGTCATCTTCGAGTATTCTGAATCTGAAAGTGTAGTAACTGATGAATCTCCCAACAGGTAAAGCTGGAAAACATAAAACAATAATCATTGTCATTAATAGAAGTGGAAGCTCATGATAACCTGACAAGGGAGGAACGAGCAACCGCAAGGCACGTTGTCCCCATCCGACTTGCGAAGCTCAAAGAGCTACGAAATACGACGAGATGTTATGTTGGCCAGCCCATCAAACATGGAGTGTTATCCCTTAATTAGAGTCGTAGTAGATTAAGCAACTTTATTAGGAAATAGTCTAGTCAGATTAGAGCTCATATAAGAGTTGGTATAGACTTACTGGATTGTCACTCAAGTCTTGTCTACTACATAAAGGGGCGGATCCCTCTCAACAAAGCAAAGAAGAATATTATTGTTCACTTTTTATGTACTACTTCACAGTAAATAGGAAAATAAGGTTATGTCAGTACTAGATCCTTCCATAATTATTCAATGCTCATGGAACCACATGCATGCAAGCTTACAATGAATTGATATACCAGGTTAGTCAATAAACAAGAATGTTCCGATCAAAACAGGCATCATCATTCATTCAATTTTAAGCATTGGGCAAGTCTAAGACTACACATGTTTTGCGAGGTAAATAATAACAAATAACAAATGCAAATATTTCAAATGTGGAAGAAAAGCAAATAATAATCAGAGAATATGTATTGTGGCAAAGTTTAGAACTAGAGACAGAGCTAACATACACAAGAAGTAGGAATATTCTTCTAAACAAGTTGTAGCTGTTTAGCAATGGCCTGATAGGTTAAGAACAGTTTGAGAAAATCATGCTGGTAAAGATTACTGTGTAACAAAAGATTTGTCATGTACAGGTGTGATATGCATAAAAGAGTGTCGCGGTAACCATACCATGTGACATAAAGGGACACTGGATATGCTGCCAATAGTAGCTACAAATAAGAGCCAGACACGGGAGTAATAAATCAGAAGGATAATACTGACCTCACCAAATGGTATATATGAAGGCAAAGAAGGCACTCTACTCCACCGCTTGGAACATCCAACTTTAGATGAATTAATTTTTTCAGTCCTATTGTTTTCTTCAGTGGTCCCTCCATGATTGTCAGATAAAGGGGTAAGAGCAATCCCTTCTGAACTTTCCTGAATTTCAAGAGACCACGGCTCTTCTTCCGATTCATCAACCTTTGATTGCAAATAACTATCCAACTGTGTGGATGCCTTTTCAAAAATATTTGCTTGTTTTTGAAGTACACTTAAACTCTTCCGCACTCCTTCAACGGGAACAAGCTTTGAAAGTGTCCAGAGTGACTTTTGAACAGGGCCAACACCAAGAACAAGTTGTTCCCTATTGTTATCCACGGCACCTTCGGTGCTTGTTTTCTTATTTTCTTCTGATCTTACATCCACTCTATTTGCAAAAGATGCTTCGGGTGTTTGGGCATTGTAGTGATGAAAGTACGCAGGTGACAGAATACGGGGCACCACATCCTCTGGAATACAGTACGATTTGAAGTAGTATTGCCATCCTCTTCGATGAACATAACTAATGCATGAAAAGAGGAGCAATTAAGAATTGGTTCACAATAATTAAAATAAAATAAAGTAAAGTATATTTACGATATTACACCACCCTGTCAAGTAGCACATTATGCCCATTCTAACCAAACTTACTCTCTTAATGCAGCATTCCCAACAGGTGGCTGAGAAAACGTGATACACTTCACCTGAAGCCTGTTAGCCTCTTTAGTTGGAGACGGCAAGGATAGTACTCTTAATATAGCAAGAGTAGCCAAAGCAGCTACCTGTAATACAGTTTGTGACACATGAGTAATTAAAAAAAAGGGGGTAAGATAATGCAAGTTAGGCATTGCCTACCGCTCCGCCAAGCGAATGACCACAAAGAACAAGTTTTCTGTTCTTTTTCTGTGCAAGTTTGTATAGCTCCAGTGCTGGGATTCCCTTAGCACGAGCTAAAAAACCCTACATGAATTATTGAGTTAAAAGTCATAATAGCGCTGAATCAGTTCCTAGAAAAGACAAGAATTTTTTTTCGAACAAAAATTGCAGCTAACGCATACTCGGTGTGCAGCAGGTTTTGATTTCCCGAACTGTTTTGGTTTTTCTCGACAGGATACCCCAATGTTTTCTTCACCAAATTGGTCGCTGTTCTGCTCAGAGTCAATAGCATCAGCTAAATCCTGAGCTGTATCCTCGTGAAATATGGTTCCTTGGAGTATATTCACATCAGCAATAATATCTCTAGAAACAAAAATATGGGAGAACTTGATGCAATTGTAAACGCAGCAAACTTTTCATACTTTTAAGTTCCCAAAAAATAAGCTTACTTGTATTGGTTTGTGCCGATAAATGTAGCAAATAGAGTGTCACCAGCCTCCGCTAAAAGATATCTACATGATTTCACCAACAAATAGATAAAAAAAAGCAGCAATAGCATGAGAAGATTTAGCATATGTGTGATTGGATCTTGTCTATTTGAGAATTCTTCATGTGTTCCTCTTTGATTTGCTCTCTTTCCCCCTCCAAGTGTGAAAAGATCACCAATTAGGGTTCCACCCTACATCAACTTCCCTAAAGATTCTGCTCAGTGGCGCCGGACAGAAAAAAAAATCTTGAAAGCGTTTGTTTCTGGTTTCAGATATATCGGGGGTCATATGCAATGTATCTGGATAATTTGCTGATTAAAGATGAGTGATATTCTACCTCATATGGTTCTCTCATTAAGTGAATTTATCTTAGGCCATGTCACCATAGCAATATATAGGGTGCCATGCAAATACTCTTTAACAACGCAGAGAAGTCGTAAAGATCGGCACCAAAACTGTGTTAATCAAGAACGAATTCCAGCCTGACAATGTTGGAATTAATCCTATTTCACATGGCTGGTCCACTCCATATTCAGAGCAAAGGGGGGATTGGCACTAAAATTGGAATTCTGAGAACCTTACTATAGCATTGTCAAGACTGTACCACAATCCACATCATTCCAGGGAAGGTTCATTCTCCATGAAATGTGAATGGCGTAAAAAGAGGATACGCAAAGCAAGAACAGCACATGATTACTTGAACAACTAGAGACTTACTCAAGCATAGTTGCATCGTATTTTAGCTTAATGCTTGATTAGAAAGGTTTATCGAGAAGGAACACCCATAATGTTGGCAAAAAAAAGTGTGAAGTTTAGCTTACAGCTTACCGATGTGGTACATGGTCCAAGGATGGCTGAACACGCTCAAGTGAAATAATGTTTCCACCAAAATCAGATTTGAACTTATTGATATATCTCATCATCTCAGAAACAGGCCTCTGCCATGCACAAAAAGGTGACAGAGTAACATAAGAAAATGAACTGAACTTTATCCAAAAAAAGGAACAGTTATTGATGCTACTGCTGAGCTGGGCAACATCGACCCCTTCGTCAGCTTTTACAAGTAGAAGAATTGAAGATGTCAAATGGGAGAAGATTTTTTGACTTTGGCATGAATCGTCATAGTTGGTTCATGTTTTTGACTTTGCCCTCTTTTGGTGAGATCAAGTTTCTTTTCTTTGTAATAAACAATGTAATAAGGTAGGCTATATGCATCTAAGGATGCAGAGGCCGGGGGTAATAAAGCTTCCATTTCTTTTTAAAAAAAAGAGGCAAGGGGATTAACATAATCATGATGGGCAAATGTGCCAGGTGGCCCAGGACTAATGCTCTGTCATCCAATGCAGGTCTTTTTTCACCTCACCTAACTATTTCTGCAGAGACACTGAGAATATCCAGAGCACATGCTCTACAGAATTACATAAGGCATTAAGGCCATAGAGAATAGCAAGTTGTGTACTTTATGGGTGAGACTAACTAGAAGAGCTTTCCTCCGGAAGTGGAGTCTTCAGTTCTTAGCAGCTCGTCAAGCAATAACCAATTTAAGAAGGCCAAATCAGGTACTTATGCTTAACCTCACAAGTTCTACAACAAACAAGATATTCCTGCGGTAGATTTTCTATGAAGAAATATTATAAATGTATGTTCCTCATGCTGCTATAGTAAAGGTATGTATTGGTGGACAGATCATAGATGTACTTAGGCAATTAGATCTTTTTAGAGGTATTGCAGGTCCAAACTTTGGCGATGACTCGTCTACTCCCTCCGTCCCAAATTACTCGTCGCTGAAATGGATGTATCTAGAACTAAAATACATCTAGATACATCCATATGTGCGACAAGTAATTCGGAACGGAGGTAGTATTATTGTTTAGTCAGACCTTTGGAAGGGTTCTATACTCCAATGGGCAACTCCAAAACACATCAAAGTATACAGATATTTAAACTTGCTGGAAATGGAAAGTGCATTCTTGCTTCCTTTGTCTAGATTGGCTTGGATCAGTTTCAAGAATTAGATGGTAAGGTGTCTGGAATAAAGTATTTAGAGTAAAGATAACTTCACATAAATTTAGTAATCGCCTGAATTCCAACGGACCAAGTGTATAATTTTTTATCAGATTCTGAGGAGAATTGGCATTTCCTTTTTGGAAAGGGAGAATGTCCTCTTGCATATGGATATGGATGAACTGCACACTTAAGCATGTGGTATTCATTTCCATGAATTATGTTGCATGATAACTCAACGTGAAACTTATAATGAGGAAGCACTTCGTGGAATCTTAACTATGAGCCCTTTGTCGCTCAGGTCATTTAGATGATTAACAGCACTTGTTATTTGGCAGCTCTTTAGTCAAAGTTGATACAGGCTTGGAGCTTTCTTGGTCTCATATGGGGCATGTGACTGGAAAAAAATTCACTTGGAATTTGCTAAAAGCTAGGCTACATAATAGTGTAATACACATAATCTTCCAAGGATCGTTAACTTTGAGCTGCTAGCATGTTTGATTCAATGGAACTGGAACAAACTCTAATTACCCTAGGCCTAATAGAAAGTACTACTCTGAATTCTGATGCTTTATTAGAAGCCCAATATATACGAGGGATAGCTTGGCTGACAAGCCGACTCAAAGGAAAAACAATCTGACTCTGAAACGAATTCTAATCTGGACTCTGCACCTAATACGACTCTGAACCTAAAGAAATAACTTGTAGCAGCAAGGGAATCCTGGCCACTTTGGGCTGGATCAGGGAGGTGGTGTGGCCAGGGCTGGGACCCTCCGACCATATGTGGTTTCCCACATAACATCTCTCCTTCCCTCCACAAACAGCTCGTCCTTGAGCTGAAACGAGGGAAAACGAGCAATGAACTCATCCAAAGGCTCCCATGTTGCATCATCTTCAGAAGCCCCAACCCACTGCACAAAGATATGCTTCACTCCACGGCGAAGGCTGGACTGAAGAACCTTGGCTGGTGCATGCACCGAACGACATTCTCAATGGCGGGCAGTACAGCAGGAGTGGCCGGCAGGTCACCATCAAACTTTTTGAGGAGACTGACACTGAACGTATCATGGAGCCGAGTACCAGCAGGCAGCGCGAGTCTATATGCAACGGATCCAATGACTTCTGTGGGGACAACTTGCCCACTGCATGCTTGCCACGCCATAGAAGCAAGGAGACAACTTGCCATGCTTGTAGCCTGGTAACGATGCGGCTGCACAATGGTGAAGGCGAAGCCATGCCAATCTCCGACGTCAAATGCCAGCTCGCGGTGCTTGCCATCATAATAATGCTTTGCCCATTGCATGCGGGTGGTGGGGGTGTTATGTGGGGAATTCCTTAGGCGCAAGGCAGCAGGGGCAGGTTAGGTTGTGGCTAGACAAGAGCAGTTTGATGTCCGGAAGGATGCCCCTGTTTTGGTAGTCTCCAGGTTATGGTAAGGTAGTCTAGTTTGAGTCAGATTCCAATTAGAGTCCAGGGTATGTCAAAGTAGTACTAGTCTGTGTCCTATGTAAAGGACCTGCTCTTGTAAGCTAGAGGGAGGCAATATAATCAATGGAAAGGCCGCTGCTAGGCGTAAGCCGGCTGATTTCAGGGGGAAATCAGTCGGCTCGCGAGCCGTCCGATCTAGGCCCCCGCATCCATTGGATTTATACTCGCATCTTTCTCACGCAAACGCTGCCGCAGCTTCGTCCTGCTCCCGCATCACAACAAAAAAATTCCCCCACGCTCTCTTCTCCTCTTCCACGCACACGGGGAGTGCTGGGTAGGGCGACGAGCTCCGGCGAGACGCACTGAATGCCTCGCTGCTGGATTGTGGCAGTGCATCTGCAACTGGTGACCTGCTGCAATGCAGCTCCGCTGTCGGACATGGCAGCGGTGTCCTCCATGGCCGTTACAGCACCACCGGTGGGCGTGGCAGCAACGTTCCAGTGGTTCTCCTGCCGGAACGCAGCTCCACCGCCGTATGTGGCAGCAGCGCCCCGTGCTTCTTCTGCTGCAACGCAGCTCCGTCACCAGCGTGGCAGCAGCGTTTCTCCTGCTGCAATGCAGCTCCGCCGCCGGTGAGGCAGCAGCGTCCTCGTGCTTCGCCCTGCTGCAACGCAGCTCCGCCGCCGGCGCGGCAGCAGCTTCCTCGAGCTTATCCCTGCTGCAACGCAGCTCCGCCGCCGGCGCGGCAGCGGCGTCCTCGTGCTTCGCCCTGCTGCAAACGCAGCTCCGCCGCCGGCGCGGCAGCAGCTTCCTCGTGCTTAGGCCTGCTGCAACGCAGCTCTGCCGCCGGCGCGGTAGCGGCGTCCTCGTGCTTCGCCCTGCGTAGCTTATCCCTGCTGCAACGCAGCTCCGCCGCCGGCGCGGCAGCGGCGTCCTCGTGCTTCGCCCTGCTGCAACGCAGCTCCGCCGCCGGCGCGGCAGCGGCGTCCTCGTGCTTCGCCCTGCTGCAACGCAGCTCCACCGTCGGCGCGGCAGCAGCTTCCTCGTGCTTATCCCTGCTGCAACGCAGCTCCGCCGCCGGCGCGGCAGCGGCGTCCTCGTGCTTCGCCCTGCTGCAACGCAGCTCTGCCGCCGACCTGGCAGCAGGCAACGCGAGGTTCGCCGGAAGCCACTTGCCGCGAGAGATGAGAGAAGATGGTGGGCAGGGAGAAGATGGTGGGCAGGGAGAAGATGGTGGGCGGGGCAGCAGCGAGATGTGAGATGGAGAGGGGCGAGGGAAGATGAAGACTCAGGAAGAAATCTGGATGGGCATCGCGAGGGGATAAGGGTTTTTTTTCGCAGGGCGAGGGGATAAGGTTGGGAGAGACGACAGGACACGCGTCGCGCGCTCGACGCGACTTATCAGGCAAGAGAAATCAGTCGGTCAAAAGCAAGAGAATAATCAATAGTCTAGTTTCCCTAATCCCTGTTCTCTATCTCTAATCCCCACTACCTTCTGCTACTGCACCGGCAACGGCATTGCTCGCCGAAGAACAGTTGGACCCCACGCACCTCCAGGCCACAGGACCGCCATCAGACCCAGGGGTTGTTCCAATTTGGTATCAGATTCCATGTCTGGTGCCGAAACTGACACCGAGTATCAGTTCACGCTTCCTGACACCAAAATATGGGCGCTGCATCAAGAGCAACTTGCAACCCTCCAGGAACAACTCCATGATATGTCAACAAGGATGGCGGCTTACGAGACCCGTCCACTGACCAGTGTTCCACTGGCTGCCGGCGTCGGCATCATGGGTCCTCAACCTACCTCCCTCACCGACCCATCGCATCCTCCAGTGTAGCAGCAGCTGTCTCCAGCAGCGCCTCACCTTCAGCCACCGCCGCTGCCAATCAACCATCGCTAGTAAGTACCTCCTTCCCCACCCTTGCATCCTCTTCCCCTACCATGTTGCCAATGCAACCACCCTACCAGCCCTACTCGCCATACTACTTTCCACCCACCGGTACCCCTTGGCCTACCCTGCAACTTCCTACCCAATCCAGCAAAGCACACCAATTATCTCTATCCCTCCGAACCAAGCAAAACAACAGCCACCCAACTACCTGCCTCCACCATATAGTTCTGCCCACTTCCACACATCATCATCCATCCCAAACCAACATTCAGTTGACATCCTTGACCCAGGTGCTTCTTCCAAGCTGGAGTTTCCACTATTTGATGGCAAGGAAGACCTTTCTGCATGGCTGGTACGATGTGAGCAAGTTTTTGAAGGCCAGTTGTTAGAGTACAGGTTATGGTAGGTTAGGATTTGTTAAGATTGATTGTAATCTCTCTTGTACGATTCCTACTTTATCTCTAGGGGAGGTTTCTTGCCCTCCAAGTCTTGTACACTATATATACTAGCCCTCAAGGGTCCGGAACACAACAAGTGATTCCACCAATTCTTTCCTCTCTAATCCTCTTACATGGTATCTGCCACAAGTTCCTAGACCTAGCTTCTGCGCTGCGCGCCACCGGGGAGGTCGATCTCCATGATCTCCTCCAGGCGCTGCGCAACTCGTACCTAGGGTTCGTCCGCCGATCGTGTTGATTGGCTGACCTAGAGAAATCTTTTTCCCGATTCATTGATAAGGGGTTTTTTCTCTCGCGCGTACAAATTGATCGGCATTTCTTTTTGGTTTTCCGATCTAAGATCGATCGTGTCGCCTGCCGCCATGACGACCCTCTACTCCAACCTCGGCGGCAACTACACCAGCCACCTCTCTGCTGCTTCGTCTGCACGTCGATCTACGCCGCCATCGCCCATCGTCATGGCCTTCCTCAATCGGGACGCCACCACCTGCGCCACGCGACGACCTGATCAGTCGTCTCCGTGCGCCTCCGTGGTTATCGTGAAGATCGTCACCGAGTACACGCGTCCCTCCACCGATCGAGCAACAGGCTACCGTTGCGTAGCCCCTTCAGGCCGCAGTGTCGCCACTGCTTTGTGGTCCTTCCCTCCGTTGCATCGAATCCCTTGGTGTAGGATCACCACCGTCCGCGCATAGTACTCGTCACGCTGTTGGGTTCTTCCTCGCCTACTTCGAGCACTGCCGCCGCGTTTTACAAGCAACTTATGTGGCCCCCATCAGGCACCTCATGTCGTTTTGCGCCACACCCGTTCTAGAGGCCTCCTGTTAGAGTACGTAATGGGCCTAATGGGCCTGGGCTGGCGGTATAGCCCGTTAGTCTTAGGGTTAATAGAGATAAGGGTCGCTTGCTTAGGGGTCAAGTAAACCTCTCTATATAAGGGGAGGAGATGTATCAATCTAATCAAGCAAGAATTAAGAAGGAAATCCCTTCCCTCTTGCCCGGCCGCCGTGGGCAAAAAGGCCCCAGGCCGGCCCTCTCGCGCCCTCCTAGCAGCGCCATAACAATTTGGTATCAGCTAGCTTCGGTTCGATCATGTCTTCACCGCCGCCCAACCCGTCTCTTCCGCTGCCGGTCACCTCGTCGCCTCCGGCGACCACCACGACCGTCGCCCCGCTCTTGCCCGCGTCGGGATCCTCCGTCGCGCCCGCCTCCGCCGTCCTCACCCCGAAGGAGGTGTCCGGGGCGCTACAGGACCTAACCCAGGCGGTCCAGGAGATCCGCCTGTTCTTGGCCGGGTCCTACGGGACGGACCCGGCTGCACCGTCGTGGCTGTCGTGGCAGCCACCGCACCAAGCGGCCTCCGCCGCGCTCGCCGGGTCGCACCCGGCTGCGCCGTCCATCGCGCCGCCATGGCTGCCGTGGCAGCCTCCGCCGGGCCGCTGCAGCTGCCATCCACCGCCACCACCGCCCCGCCCTGGCTGCAGTGGCAGCCGCCGCTCCTGGCGGCCTCCGCCGCGCCCGGCGCTCCGACGCAGCAGCCACTGCCGCTGCCCGGCGCGGCACCTTTGACATGGCGTACAGTTCGTGCTGGTCCCCAACTACGCATGCCCGGGACTGGCAACACTGATGTGTGCCTTCGTCCTCAACGTGTCACCGGGCTTGGCAAACATGGTGTGGTGCCTCGTCTATGACGGCTTCGACAACATCATCTTCGGCATCGACACTCCTTGACGACTGCCTCAATCGCGTCCCCGATTTTCCTCTTGGTGCTTCCCTGCGTCCCTAACTACACGGCGCTACCTTGCGCCCGCGGCTCCACATGCGTCTACCTCGACACCGTCAACCCGGACCTCGACATCGACCACGACGTCCCTCGAACAGCTACCTTGACAACGGCTACACCGCCTTGCTTGAGCAACGGTTTTCACTCCAGCCACAACATCCGCGACGCATCGATCATTCTGACTGACCTTCGGCTTCTTATCCAGTCTCACCGTATGCTCTGCTACCGTTGTGCTACTGTTGTGACTGAGAGTGGGATGTTAGAGTATAGGTTACGGTAGGTCAGGATTTGTTAAGATTGATTGTAATCTCTCCTATATGTTTCCTGCC
Source organism: Triticum aestivum (assembly GCF_018294505.1). Taxonomy (NCBI): domain Eukaryota; kingdom Viridiplantae; phylum Streptophyta; class Magnoliopsida; order Poales; family Poaceae; genus Triticum; species Triticum aestivum. The sequence continues at coordinate 214,722,065 of NC_057811.1, read as the reverse complement.
TTATCTCTAGAAGAGGCTTCTTGCCCTCCAAGTCTTGTAATCTATATATACTAGCCCTCGAGGCTCAGCAAAACAACAAGCGGTTCCACCAATTCTCTCCTCCCTACTCTCTAATCCTCTTACACCAGTGCACTCCAGATGCAAATCAGGCTTGGTTGGCATCGTTCCATCTGCTGGAGATGCTCACTTGTGGTATCACAAGTATGCTAAAGCAAAGGGCCGTCCATCTTGGGATCTCTTTAAGCACTTGTGCGCCAAAAAATTTGGACCACACGCACACACCAATAAGCTTGGGGCTGCAGCACTTTGGCTGGATCAGGGGTGGTGCGGCCAGGGCTGGGGCCCTCCAACCATATGTGGTTCCCCACATAACATGAACGTATGTATTTTTTGACAGAGTTCCCAAAAATAAATACAGATGGAGGAAGCTTCTGGTCACTGACATTGATATTTCCAAAGGGCGCATTCAATAAATTATCATAGGGCCTCAAAGAAAAGAAGAGGAAAATGCTAATGTCGACTTGGTTGCAATAATTTTCATAAGGCGTGTGGCCTCCTTACTGGGATTTTGTGGATCCTTTTGTGCATTGTTTTACATATATTAATATATAATACTCATTGTCATATCAGCACTTGTGACCAATGCAAAAACACGCGCGCGCACACACACACACAAACACACTCGACTAAACTAGGACAACAATGACCCCTTGGAGCAAAGATGTCAGACTGACTCAGACAAAACTGTGGAACATCACAGAAGTTCCTCTTAGTCTAGGCATTCTCTTTTCTTTCTCCGTGTTTATACCGTATATACAGGAACAGGATAAAATTTCTGAGGAACAGACAGATAATCGACTTATGTACAGGTACAAATGAAATTATAATAAAATTCAGAAATTGTACACGGATAGGTTATACTAAGCCAAGAAAGAGTTGATGCAGACTTAACCATATCAAGCAACTACTGGAAATATGTCTTTTCGTGCGGGATAGCACAAGATGTGAGTTACATCAACCGCACATGATTTTCCCGAGTTGGGAAGTTTATACTTTGGTTGATACACATAGAGTTATAGACACTTGCCAACTCTGATTCACCTTTCCCGAGCACAAGAGGCTACTAGTTCCATAGCCAATTACTGGGCCAAAAGGTTCTCTCTTTTTGCGAAAACTGGACCAAAACGTTCAAACTTCTAACGTTGTTGAAAAATAATTGGTTTCTGTGACGACCGATGAACCCTAGGGAAAGGGGATCGATCGCACGGAGGGAAAAGGGGTTAGGTGAGGAGAGCAGGAGGGAGGAAGACGAAGGAGATGGGAACAGAGTCGTTAGTGTTTTCTCATTGCATAACCAGTCCACTGATACACGATGGGTTAAGTACCCCACTCCAGGCCATACGCGGCCCATTACATCCACGGCTCCAGCCCACTTGCTTCTGGCCTAATTTCTCTCCTCACCTATTACATGTCCACCGCTACACTTGTATCAGATGTATCAGGTGTGACAGTTGCCCCGCCTTGAGCGGCAGCGTCGTTCTTCCAGCAAGGTGCCGTAGGATAGCGAAGGCGCAGCACGTTGTAGTCCTCCCAGGTTGCTGACGCTGGAGAAAGAGATGACCACTGAACGCGCACCTGAACCACCGAGTTGTTGCCTTTCTTGACCATCCGTCGATCCAGGATGGCCACGGGTTGGAGGGGAGCCGCGGTGAGGTCTGGCGCGCGAGGCAGCTCGGAGAAGACCGGCGAGTAGTCCGGTGTGAAAGGCTTCAGCTGTGACACGTGGAAAACTGGGTGTATCCGGCTGTTGTCCGGCAGTTGGAGCTTGTATGCCATGGCGCCAATGCGTTGCAGGACAGTGAACGGTCCGAAGAACTTGTAGGCGAGCTTGGGGCAGGGGCGATTAGCCACCGTAGACTGCGCGTACGGCTGAAGCTTGAGGAGCACTTGATCACCTTCCGCGAACGAGCGCTCCGTCCTGTGCTTATCTGCCTTCTGTTTGACACGATTCTGGGCGCGCGCGAGCTGTGCCCGGAGAGCGTCTGTATGCGTGGCCCAGTCCAGCTCTGAGCTCGTTTCTGCTGGCAATTGTGCTGCGAGCGTCGGCAGTCCTCCAAAATTGGGCTCCTTCCCATACAGTGCCTGAAAGGGTGAGGTATTCAGCGAGGAATGATAGGTGGTATTGTACCAGAATTCCGCTGTCGAGAGCCACTTGCGCCACTTGGATGGTGTATCATGGACAGCGCAGCGCAGGTACATCTCCAGACACTGGTTCACACGCTCGCTTTGGCCGTCAGTTTGTGGGTGGTACGCCGTGGAGTAGCTCAGTTTGGTGCCAGCAGCATCAAGAATGGCACGCCACATGTTGCTGGTGAATATGCAGTCCCGGTCGGAGACGATGGAGTGAGGAACGCCGTGGAGCTTGATGATATTGTCCCAAAAGGCACGTGCCACCGTTGCAGCCGTGAAGGGATGGCGGAGAGGCACGAAATGTGCGTACTTGGTGAAGCGGTCGACGACGACCATGATGACTTCGTAGCCCTCGGACGCCGGCAATCCCTCGATGAAGTCCATGGTTAGGTCGTGCCACGGCTCCGTGGGCACAGGCAGTGGCTGTAGTAAGCCTGGCGTCTTGATGTGTTCGTGCTTGGCATGTTGGCACACCTCGCACTGCCGCACGAACTCCTCCACGGCTTGCTTGAGGCCACGCCAGGCGAAATGTTTCTTGACACGCTGATATGTGGCTGTCGCGCCCGAGTGGCCCCCCACCGCGCTGGCGTGGAAGGCGGTGATGAGCTTGGTTTGCATGGCCGAATTGGCGCCAATCCAGAGCTTGTTGTGGAAGCGGATGACGCCTTGACGGAGCTCATACCCCTGCTCATCCGGACTGCAGAGGGCCAATCATTGGAGAAGATCTTGGGCATCTGCATCTGTCTCGTAGGAATTGGCCACTTCCTGTAACCATTGCGGTTGGCACGTTGACAGAGCGTCGAGAGCGAGGAGATGGCCGACGCGCGAGAGCGCATCCGCTGCGCCATTTTCGACTCCCCGCCGGTACTTGAAGGAGAACTGGAGTCCGACTAGCTTTGACATGGCTTTACGCTGCAGCTCTGTGTCCAACTGTTGGTCGCCGAGGCTACATAGACTCTTGTGGTCGGTGATGATGACAAATGGAGCGCGTTGGAGGTAATGTCGCCACTTCTCGACGGCCATGATGACCGCGAGAAACTCCTTCTCATAGATGGAGAGGCGCTGATTGCGCACCCCCAAAGCCTTGCTGAGATAGGCCACGGGGTGGGCATCCTGGACCAGCACGGCTCCCACGCCGGTGTCGCACGCGTCGGTCTCGATGCAGAAGGGGCGTGAGAAGTCCGGCAGAGCAAGAACGGGGGTGTTGACCATGGCATCCTTGAGCAAGTCGAATGCCGCTTGTGCTTGAGTTGACCACATGAATCCTTTCTTGGTGAGAAGTTGTGTCAGTGGCTTGGCGATGATTCCATAACGGGGAACAAATTTGCGGTAATAGCCCGCGAGCCCAAGGAATCCGCGCAGCTCAGTGGCATTTGTTGGAGTAGGCCACTCGCGCATCGCACTCGTCTTGCTGGGATCGGTGGCCACACCTTCCTTGGAGATCACATGACCCAGGTATTCGATGCGAGGCTGAGCAAAGGAACACTTGGACTCTTTGGCATATAGTTGATGTTGACGGAGAATGGAGAAGACAGTGCGAAGGTGCTCTACATGTTCCTGGAGAGAGCAGCTGAACACAAGAATGTCATCAAGGAAGGAAATGACAAACTTACGATTCGGACCATAGAAGATGGAGTTTATCAAGCACTGGAATGTTGGTGGTCCGTTCGTGACTCCGAAAGGCATGACTCTGAATTGGAAGTGCCCGTGATGTGTTTTGAAAGCAGTCTTCTCTTCATCACCTTCTCTCATTCGTATTTGATGATACCCAGCTCGTAAATCAATCTTGGAAAAGAATGCAGCGCCTGCGAGTTCGTCCAAGAGCTCGTCGATGATTGGCAGGGGAAATTTGTTCTTTATAGTAATAGTGTTGAGGCGACGGTAATCCACGCAGAACCTCCAAGTGCCGTCTTTCTTCTTTACCAGCAGCACCGGAGCTGCAAACGGGCTCATGCTGTGGGTGATCAGGCCTTGGCGGAGCATCTCTGAAACTTGCCGTTCTATCTCGTCTTTCTGCAGCGGCGAGTAGCGGTAGGGTCGGCAGTTGACGGGGACTGCTCCGGGTTCCAAATTGATGGCGTGATCATATTGCCTGTGTGGGGGAAGTGTGGTAGGCTCCTCAAAGACATCTCTGAATTCTGTCAACACTTGTTGGATTACAGGGACAATAGGATCCTCTGTATTGTGGGTGGACAGGGCCTGCATGGCCACCAAGGCAGCACCCCAGATCTCGTTCGCCTCATGCATTTGCCATAATTGAGCTGCATCGAGGGCTGTGAGAGCTGGTGTTTCGTCTGATCGGACACCAGTGAGATGCACCGGTGTTCCTTCGCAATCAAACTGAATTGTCTTGAGGTTCCAATCACACTGCATCGGGCTATGTTGGGCAAGCCAATCCACCCCAAGGACTGCGTCATAGACCCCAAGTTGCAGGACACGCATGTCGGAACTGAACTTGTGTCCCTGTGCCGTCCATTGTAACTGAGGAACCATTTCAGTGCACTGTAGCTGTTGTCCATTAGCCACTCTGACAGCTACTGTAGGTATGGGCTTGGTTGCTGCAGTGATGCGTTTGGCGAAGGAGGCATTGACGAAACTGTGTGTACTCCCGGAATCAACCAGCAACAACATTGTCTGATCGCCAACGGTTGCGCGAAGTCTGATCGTTTCCGCGGATTCGGTGCCTTCCACCGCGTTGGCTGACAGTAAGCAACAGGCTGATTCTGTGGCTGCCGGCTCATCCAGTAGTTCCAGGGCGCGTACCGCGTCATCGGAGAGAACTTCCCCATACTCCCCTACCTCAATTGTCAATAACTGGGCTGAGCGCTTGCATTGGTGTTCCCTGGAGTACTTCTCCCCACAGCGAAAACAAAGACCATGTTGGCGTCTGTAATCGCGTAACTGTCGTTCTCTGCCAAAGTCATCTGTAGCTGGTTTGGCTGCTGCCATCGGTCGAGTCAGAGGCACCGCAGGCCCTGTGGATGGTGCTGGTGGTGGTCTTCCTGGCGGTGGTGCCGTATAGAGCAGTGGTGATGATCTGCCCGTATGCGCCGGTCGTGACTTGGAACGCTGATTTTCAAGCTCTTCTTCCTGAATCCTTGCAAAAACTGTGGCCCTCGTTATGCTATTGGGTGCTTGAATGCGTACTGCTGCTCGGAGCTCATCCTTCAGGCCTAATAAGAACTGAGTAACAAAAAATTTTGGGCTGAGGGTTGCATCTAGTGCCAGCAAGTTGTACATGTAAACTTCGAACTGTTGCCTGTAATCCACCACACTGCCAGTCTGCCTCAACTGCAAGAGATTGTGCATCATGGATTCGAACTCCTCTGGTCCAAACTCCTCCTCCAGAGCACGTCTGAACATATCCCAATGAAGAACTGGATGCTGCTGCCGAAACGCTCGGAGCCAGAGCGCGGCATGACCCTCGACATAGAGCGCTGCGGTGGCCACCCAATTGTGCTCCGGCACGCGATAGAGCTCGAAATAAGCTAAACAACGATCAAGCCAGAGGCGTGGACCCTCACCGTCGAAGCGAGGAAACTGGTGTTTAGGTGGTCTGATGCCGTGATCCTCCCGTGGCTGTTGCAGGTGGGCGTGCGCTGGTGGAACGGCCAGTGGTTCTAGCCTGGGAAGCAGGGGCGGCCCCTCGTTGACCAGTCGCGCAGGCTGCGGTCCTCCGGTGAACGCGTGCGGCATGGGCACCGCACCTGGAGATGGGGGTGCACGGAGCCCCGGTGATGGTGGCGGTGCGGGTTGATGCGGTCCTTCCTTGGGCGGCGGCGTGTGCAGCACGGTGGTGGAGGGGTTGTCGATGCCGGACCTGGCGGACAGCGCGGCCGAGGCCGAGGGAGATGCCACCTGCCGCACGTCATCGATCTCGGCTTGAGTGATCCCGATCTGTTTCGACAGACTTTGCAGCTCCTGGGATACCTGCTGATTGAACTGGGTTTGCACCTCAGCGCGTTTGTCTGCCTCTGCCTTCTCCTCGTCGAATCGCGAGAGGAGCTTCTCCATGAGAGCCGTGAGGTTGGACGTCTGCGTGTCCATGGCGGCTATGAGTTGCCGTGTCTGCGCAGAAGGCTTGGATGGCGCCGTTGCTCCCGCTCCGAACAAATCGAACCCTGCACAGGATTTTGGGCTGATTCACCGAAGCGAATCTGCACCTGATGCAGTGGATGTTACCGATTTGCCAAGAGATTGTGGTGCGGCGGCGCGGATCTGGCAGGAAGGAAGAAAAATTTGTGGCTCTAGATACCAATTGTGACGACCGATGAACCCTAGGGAAAGGGGATCGATCGCACGGAGGGAAAAGGGGTTAGGTGAGGAGAGCAGGAGGGAGGAAGACGAAGGAGATGGGAACAGAGTCGTTAGTGTTTTCTCATTGCATAACCAGTCCACTGATACACGATGGGTTAAGTACCCCACTCCAGGCCATACGCGGCCCATTACATCCACGGCTCCAGCCCACTTGCTTCTGGCCTAATTTCTCTCCTCACCTATTACATGTCCACCGATACACTTGTATCAGATGTATCAGGTGTGACAGTTTCATCTTCCCACTTGCACCACATCATTCGTACGTACCAGCGTTCCGGATCTATCTAACCACCGGAACCATATCACACAAACGCAAGGCGACTAGGGAAGGGGGGAGGTTAGGGAACCTTGTAGACGCACTCGGCGAGGACCATGGCGCAGAGCAGCTCCTGCAGCTCGGCGATGGTGTCGACGCGAACGGCGCGGCAGAGCTCGCGAAGCTGGATGCGGCGGCGCTCAAACTCCTCGCGGAACATGCGCTCCCTCTGGCGCCGGCGGTCGCCCGGCCACGCGGGCGCCCACGGCGGGGGCCAGGGCCACCGCGGCACGGCGATAGGTGGCACCCAGGGTGGCAGCCGCGCCCCCTGGTCCCGCACCCACGACTCCACACGTCTCACCAGGGTCGTCGCCATTGGCGAACGCGTGGGTGAGGAAGAGAGAGGGGAGGAGGGCGGTCCGTCGAGCGGAGGAAGGGAGCGTGCAAGATTAGTACTCTATGCCGCGGTATATCTGCGGCGGGTAATAGAATTTGATCCGAGTCTCCGGACTGACTGGAACAGCACGACACGAGGTAGATACTATACTATGGAACAGCAGCAGGTATATCTCTGTTGGATCTTCCGGTTCCAGTTCTCACAAACGTGAGCACACGGCAACTAACATCGACCGTCCGATCGGGCATAATTGCTTGAAAAACAATTTCCCACAATTTTCTTTGGAGAAAGCGAGAATTCCCAGGGGCACGCATGCGAGGGCATGCACCTACGAAACGTCGATGCGCGTTGTGATCCGGAAATTGTTCCGCCTATATTAGATGAAAAATAGATTACGACGCAATATACTTGTACTTCGTGCAACCGTTCTTATACGTCGCTTTTCTATGGAAAACACTCTATTTAAGCCGGATGATTTTCACGCCGCGCAAACCGCTTGGAGCGCACGACACGTGTCCGGCCCCACACACCGCTCGCAACTAGCCCCAGCCTTATCTCTTCCTTCGTCTCCGCACGTTCTCCCCCACTTTTCCAGTTTTTCCTTTTTCCTCTGTCGTCAAGCGAGAGAAAGTGCCTGAGGCCGGCGCCGCAGCATGAAGGAGGAGGCCGGAGGCTGGCGCTGCTCGTCGCCGTTGCTGCAACACAACAGGGGGAGGCCGGAGGCGGGCGCCGCTCATCGCTCGAGGGAGCCGCGCCCCCGTAGATCTTGCGACGGCGGCGGAGATGCAGTGCAACAGAAGCGGCGGTGCGACTCCGTGGAGCTCGTCGGTGGGGGTGCTGCAATGGAGTGCTCGCCGGCGGCTCCTGGTGCTGCGTTGCAGCGCTTGCCGGCGCTCTCAGTGCAGCACAAGCGGTGCTGCCACCCCGTGGAGGTGGCCGGCTGCGGTGCTGTAATGGAGTTCTCGCCGCCGCCTCCCGATGTTGTGTTGCCGCCGGCGTGTGTCGAAGCTGCAGCGCTTGCTGCTCCAATGGATCTCGCCGGCCGGCGCCCTCGAAGCTGCAGCGCTTGCTGCTCCAATGGATCTCGCCGGCCGGCGCTCTCGAAGCTGCAGTGCAGCGCTCGGTGCTCCAATGAAGCTCTCGCCGGCGGCGGCTCCCATTGCGCGTTGCAGCGCTCGTCAGCGAGATCGAAGCTGCAGTGCAGCAGCTCGGTGCCCCAATGGAGCTCTCGTCGGCAGCTCCTGGTGCTCCAGTGGAGCCTCGCCAACGGCTCTTGGAGCTGCGATGCAGCGGCTGACGGCGGCTCCAGATGTCGTCGATATTTTGAGCTCTGCCGCACTCGGTGCTGCCATGGAGCAGTGGCGGCGGCTCCCGGTGCTGCGATGCGGTCACCGGCGACTATCGAAGCTGCGATGCAGCACTTGGTGTTGTATTGAAGCGCTCGCCCGCGACGACGGTGCCGCGAGGTCGCCGGAGTAGGTGACACGGTGGGTTATGTATCATCGTTGTTCGCTGCAGAGAGAGGCGATGTGTGGATTGCTGTGCGTGGACCACGGAGGATGCAAGACAAAGAAGAGAAAGAAGATGGGTTGCGAGGGAAGGTGCACATGCTCCAGTTGTCACAGATCGGACGGATGCTCTAAGTTCCATCGAACGGTCATGAAAGCGGTTTACGAATCCTGTCGATCATCCGACTTACGCCTAGCAGCGACCCTTTTCTATATGTTATCTGTCTTCTCTCTCCTATGTTTAGGGTCAGTGCTTCTGCTCATTCGGATCTTTTACTCATTGCCAGTGTTCGTCGTCTTCTTTTTTGGTCGATATCAGGCTAGAGACATGTGCAGGATGTACACTTTCATAGGCCCGAAAAAAAAAAGACGTGACTGGCTGGCGCACGGGCGCCCGATCGCAGGAGTTAGCGCTCTTTCAGAAAAGGAAAGAGCAACCCCGCACGAGACCAGGACAACCCAAAAAGGAAACCCACCCACCCATGCGCGATCACGCTCACACTACCTATCCACCTGCATTTATTAGGGGATCAAATTTTTTAAAAAGTTGTAACTTTTGATTAGAATGTCAAAATTCAAATCCGTTTTCACCGTTGGATTTCTCACGACGAGTTTTTCAAAACTAGATCCCATGTGAGTAGGTTGCGATGAACTTTTTTTTTCGAGCAACTTTGTGTGCTACAGAGGCAACTTTAGTGCTATAGAAAAGCAACTCATTTTTCCCTAGTACGACTACCTATCAATGGAGGAACCTTCTAAGTTGGTCACCATGACTACCAATTGTAGGGATGGCAGTTTTGCCCATGGGTACGGGTACCCGCGGGTACCCTACCCTAAAATAGTGGGCATGGGTAAGACTTGGCAAGATTTGATACCCATGGGTATGGGTATCCATACCCGCAAAATATATGGGTAGAGCATGGGTAAGAAATTGTGCCCATGGGTAACCCAGAAAAAAATAACTTCTATGGCCAAACCCTCAATCCCTTATTACATAAACCGGCCATAGTCATAGGACCGCAACTTATAGATCACCACTCCTCCTCCAACCTATGTGACTCATCGAAATAATGGAATCTTGACTAATCAGCAACGGACTCCTGCCCAACACTCGGAGCAATATACCCTAGTTCCCATGGCCGCCTCTCTTTGTGTCGGCCTTCTACCAACCACTTATTGTACTCCCTTTCCACCTCTAATAGGCCCATCGCAGGAGGCAACGTCGATGCTAAACTGATCGCCAATCATCACTTGAATTTTAGACTCATTTCTATAATTTCTCAACATGTAAATGCTATATACTGTACCCATCGGATACCCTTGGGTATGGGATACCCGATGGGTATGGGTATGTGTGTCAATTTGTGCACATGGGTCTTGAAATGGGTGGGTATAGGAAGTTTTTGTGGGTATGGGTTTGGGCAGAAAAGGGTTGTACCGCCCATACCCTACCCATTGCCATCCCTAACCAATTGACTAGCTTCACCTCTAAATTGCCTACCATAAAGACAACTCCAATGTGGATCACCAAATCGCCCTAAAAAATGTCGGAATCGGCCTCTCTAGACACTTTGAACCATCCAATGATGGTCATCTAATTTGTTTCAACAAGTTCGTACGTCTGAAAATCCTCCAAACTAAACGACGACGGGGCGTTCTCAGGGGCCCTCAGCCTCCATTGCTCCCTATGACATCAAACCGGATCCCATCTTCTCAGACAACAAGAGGAGCAGAATCCGCACCTCCTAGGCGAGGCCCCCGAGATGGACAAAGAGCCCGCACTACAAATGGCGATGTTAACCCAACGACCAACCTCCCACCGATGTCTGACAAAGCCCTCTCCGCCGCTCCCGAGGAAACACGACGTCCAAAACTAGATGCCTCATAAAGGAGGAGACGTGAGACGTCGCCCCACTGCACCAACCATTTCTATTGTAACAAGGAGGTGGCAACAACAACTTCGAGTATTGACAAACACAACCACATATAGAAAAGACTAAGTTCACCTAATAGAGCCCGTTGGGGGTAGAAAAGAAAAATAACTATGTGACTTATATGCACTGGAGTTGTACTTAAAAAAGCCAGCAACTTTTGGGGTGTTTTTACGCAACTCCAATGCATTCATCAGACAACTTGTGTGTAGTCCCATCATGAATTGGTATCTAGATAAAGCAACCACATTTAGAAAAGACTAAGTTCATCAGGCAACTCGTGTGTACTCCAAGCCTGAACAACTCCACGGTTTTCCTTGGGCACCTAGGTAGTAGAAGAGGAGAAAACACACACGCGCGCGCGCACGCACACACATAGTCATGTGCCTCATAATTTCAGCAAGGAAACCTGACCAGTTCCACCCGCTCCCCTCTACGATCGCACCAAGGGATTCCACCCCGAGGAGAGGAAAATCTTGACTCCACCTCTATGACACAAACTTAATCAAAGTTATCTAAAAACCTTTAGATATTTACCAAATAATGGTCTTGGTAAATATTTCTATTCATGAGGATTGGGCAACTGGATACAAGGTTTTAGAAAAACTATTTATTGATTTTGGGCAACTGGATACTTGGTTTTAGGCAACTATATGGTTGATTGTGGGCAACTATGACACCTGAACAAGAGATAAAGAACATACACATGTTCATTAGGGTTCACGGGTAAATTCAATCCCCTAAAAACACTTCATGGTTTATTTCACAGTTTTAGTTACATCCCCCATGGCCAACGCCACCCTGCTCCGTCTCTATGATTATTCACCAAGTATTTATGATCATACCATGGATCCCACCTCTATGGCACAAATTTGAAAGGTATCTAAAACCTTTACATATTAGTCAAATTATGGTCTTGGTAATATTTCTGTTCATGAGAATTGGGCAACTGGATGCATGGTTTTAGACAACTGTATGGTTGATTGTGGGCAACTAGATACATGATTTCAGGAAATTGTGCGGTTGACTGTGGGCAATCGGATACATGGTTTTAGGCAACATAATGGTTGATTGTAGTCAACTATGACACCTAAAAAAGGATAGAGAACATACATACATGTTCATTTTTGGAGTGGGGCACAAATAAACTTAATCCCCTAAAACACTTAGTGGTTTTAGTTATGACACCATGACCAGCTGCACACCGCTCCCCCTCTATGATCATTCACCTAGTATTTACGATCATACCAAGGGATCCAACCCTGAGAAGATGAAATTCTTGATACGTCTCTATTACACAATCTTAATTGAAAGGTATCTAAAACCTTTACATATTAGTCAAATTATGGTCTTGATAATTTTTTTGTTCATGAGGATTGGGTAATTGGATACATGGTTTTAGACAACTATATGGTTGATTGTGGGCAACTGGATATATGGTTTTAGACAACTCTATGATTGTGGGCAACTAGATACATGGTTTTAGGAAACATTATGGTTGATTGTAGGCTACCATGACACCTAAAAAAGGGATAAATAATATACATGTTCATTTTTGGAGGGGATCGCAAATAAACTTAATCCCCTAAAAACACTTTGTGGTTTTAGTTACGTCCCCATGACCAGCTCCACATCGCTCCCCCTCTATGACAATTCGCCTACTATTTATGATCATACCAAGGGATCCAACCCCGAGGAGATGAAATTCTTGATGCATCTCTATGACACAATCTTAATTGAAAGGTATCTAAAACTTTTACATATAAGCCAAATTATGGTCTTAGTAATGTTTTTGTTCATGAGGATTGGGCAACTGGATACATGGTTCTAGGCAATTGTATAGTTGATTGTGCGCAACTATGACACCTGAAAAAGGGATAAAGAACATACACATGTTTGCTTTTTAGGGGTTCACAGATAAACTTAATCTCATAAAAAACTTCATGGTTTTAGTTATGTCCGCATGACCAACTCCACCCCGTCACCCTCTGTGATCATTTGCCAAGTGTTTACGATCATACCAAGGGATCCCACCCGAAGATAAGAAATTATTGACACACCACTATGACACAAACTTAATTGAAAGGTATCTAAAACCTTTAGATATTGGCCAAATCATGGTCTTGGTAATGTTTCTGTTCATGAGATTGGGCAATGTGATATGCGGTTTTAGGCAACTGTATGGTTAATTGTGGGCAACTATGTTATCTTTTATTTATTGTACATAAAAAAATGGATGCAAACTATGTAGGGCAACCATGTATCTTTCACCAGCCACATCTCTACTTTAAAGAAAATGACTAATGGTGACTACCTGCTAACCAGCTAAAAAGTATTCTTCCACTGCTCACCGGGACCTCGACTCCTTTGCTCCATCTGCACTCTAGCTACAGCCAACAGAGTTCAGAAGCTCTGTTGGGAATAAAATTACCCAATCAATCTGCAGTGGTAATAAGTTAGGCCCATAAATCATCATTTCCCGCATCACTAAAAAAATGAAGCTACTCTAATTGTCATTGTAGGCAACTTGTGATAAAAACAGGAGCAACTAGTCAAACAGTTCCCTAACAGTAAGAATCAGTTCGGGAATGACACAAAATAAAGATGGTAGACTGAAAATAACTGGAAGAAGCCCCTATCAATTCCCTAAAAGTTAAAGCAACTTTCCTTCTAAACAATAATATCTAGGACACCTAAAAAAGGATAGAGAACATACATACATGTTCATTTTTGGAGTGGGGCACAAATAAACTTAATCCCCTAAAACACTTAGTGGTTTTAGTTATGACACCATGACCAGCTGCACACCGCTCCCCCTCTATGATCATTCACCTAGTATTTACGATCATACCAAGGGATCCAACCCTGAGAAGATGAAATTCTTGATACGTCTCTATTACACAATCTTAATTGAAAGGTATCTAAAACCTTTACATATTAGTCAAATTATGGTCTTGATAATTTTTTTGTTCATGAGGATTGGGTAATTGGATACATGGTTTTAGACAACTATATGGTTGATTGTGGGCAACTGGATATATGGTTTTAGACAACTCTATGATTGTGGGCAACTAGATACATGGTTTTAGGAAACATTATGGTTGATTGTAGGCTACCATGACACCTAAAAAAGGGATAAATAATATACATGTTCATTTTTGGAGGGGATCGCAAATAAACTTAATCCCCTAAAAACACTTTGTGGTTTTAGTTACGTCCCCATGACCAGCTCCACATCGCTCCCCCTCTATGACAATTCGCCTACTATTTATGATCATACCAAGGGATCCAACCCCGAGGAGATGAAATTCTTGATGCATCTCTATGACACAATCTTAATTGAAAGGTATCTAAAACTTTTACATATAAGCCAAATTATGGTCTTAGTAATGTTTTTGTTCATGAGGATTGGGCAACTGGATACATGGTTCTAGGCAATTGTATAGTTGATTGTGCGCAACTATGACACCTGAAAAAGGGATAAAGAACATACACATGTTTGCTTTTTAGGGGTTCACAGATAAACTTAATCTCATAAAAAACTTCATGGTTTTAGTTATGTCCGCATGACCAACTCCACCCCGTCACCCTCTGTGATCATTTGCCAAGTGTTTACGATCATACCAAGGGATCCCACCCGAAGATAAGAAATTATTGACACACCACTATGACACAAACTTAATTGAAAGGTATCTAAAACCTTTAGATATTGGCCAAATCATGGTCTTGGTAATGTTTCTGTTCATGAGATTGGGCAATGTGATATGCGGTTTTAGGCAACTGTATGGTTAATTGTGGGCAACTATGTTATCTTTTATTTATTGTACATAAAAAAATGGATGCAAACTATGTAGGGCAACCATGTATCTTTCACCAGCCACATCTCTACTTTAAAGAAAATGACTAATGGTGACTACCTGCTAACCAGCTAAAAAGTATTCTTCCACTGCTCACCGGGACCTCGACTCCTTTGCTCCATCTGCACTCTAGCTACAGCCAACAGAGTTCAGAAGCTCTGTTGGGAATAAAATTACCCAATCAATCTGCATTGGTAATAAGTTAGGCCCATAAATCATCATTTCCCGCATCACTAAAAAAATGAAGCTACTCTAATTGTCATTGTAGGCAACTTGTGATAAAAACAGGAGCAACTAGTCAAACAGTTCCCTAACAGTAAGAATCAGTTCGGGAATGACACAAAATAAAGATGGTAGACTGAAAATAACTGGAAGAAGCCCCTATCAATTCCCTAAAAGTTAAAGCAACTTTCCTTCTAAACAATAATATCTAGAAAATAATCTTCTCTGAAAAACCTAGATAGTTTGTTATAAAATCAAACTGGACCTGATCACCAGCGTAGTTGCATGTTTCAATTGATTCACCTGACTGATTCTTTTGTTAAGGAACACAAATATGTGATCCGTGCCATTCAACATACAAAGCTGATTGAATAAGAACCTTGTGTGTATGCAACATGCAGAGTGAGATCAACAAAACAAAAGAGATGCTGGATAATTATAAATGATTATCAATTGGATCCGATCTGCACACATAGGAAACATACATCCTGTAAGTGTCATCTGATTTTTTAAGCAACTCTAGCGCCGGCGAAAAGCAACTGCTTGGCCTGCCTCCACTCCCTAACCTCTCCTCCCTCGTCACCTGTGACTTTTTTGAGCAACTCTTACAGCCGTATTGAGATACTACTAGTCGGCCGAACTACTGCATAAATTTACCTCTTCAGAAGCAATCCAGCCCTGCTCATCTACTCAAAGAATGCAGCAGGCCCAAAGCTCCGGGTGCACCCTAGTGGACACGCACAGGGGCTCGTTCGCCCCAACCAGCAGCTTAGCGTCACAAATGTCGCTCCTTCCATTGCGCTCCATCCAGGACCCTCACCTTGAAGGACCACGCCCGCGGGCGCTGGCACCCATCCGTGGTCTCCATGGACTCCTTGAGCGCCAACATCAGGCGCCCGCCTAGCAGAGCTACGAAGGGAGGTAGAACGGACTGGTGACCATGGCGCAGGAGACGATGGGAGCAAGCGCTGCCGGGCGTGGCGTGCATCCCCAGGAGGAGGCAGGAGGAGGGGGTGGTCGGGTGCATGCCGGGTGTTCCGCTCGTCGCCGGGAGTAGGTAAGAGGAAGCGGCGACCAGGGGTTTGCTTGGCGTGACGCGCGTAGAAGGGAGGAGAACCAGGCGGCAGCCTCATAGCCGGGAGGAGGAGCGCGACGGAGGGGCATGGCCCGGAGGAGGAGCGGGGCGACCGTCGCGTCTCACGGAGGACGAGGCGTGGAGCGGCAGGAGGTGGGATGGAGTGTGGGTGGAGGATGAGTGGATAAGGAGTAGGAGGCGGATGACTTTTGTCGGTAGCGCGTGCGCTCGAGACAGCCATCCGGCGCAGCTGCGCGATTCAGAATTTAGGGAAAAAGAAAGCCCTGGATTAGTTCTTTTAAGTTATGATACGATTGAATAGGTTAGCCAAATTTGTTTCAAAACTATATACAAATAGCATTTGCTCTGTGAGAATCTGCCTACTCCACAGTCAAGTGTTTTCCTCGTCTCTTCTTCGTAAATTGCTTTCTCGGAATATGCTCGACGTTAGTTATGAAGTAATGTATGTCTTTTCACCTTCTATCGTTAGGTCTTCCCCACGGCAGCACATGCCTCTAAAAAGACATACACCACTTTGGGACGAAGCCGTATAGTAGTTCCTGTCTTAAGTATATTATAAGTAGTTCGAGTAATATCGTATTGACATAAAAATGTTTTTTTAAGGAAGTAATATCATCGGGGTCATCGAACTTGTGCTTGATGTTCAGTTTGGTGCTAAAATTTTAAAAATACGAGTTTGTGGTCACATAACTTGACAAGGCGTGCAAATACGGTGCTTTCTCTCGTATCGGACTACATAGCATGCACATGTGGCTCGCCAGCGTGACATAGGACCATCTGTCAGTGTTTTGAAGAGGACTTTTTTGCAGATTACTCCATCGCATTTTATTTATTTATGTATAAAGTCCCTTAAATATAATGAAAAAAAATCTGAAGAGGCGAACCGAGGATCTACTTCTTAGTGACTCGGATAGACAGCCACTAGCACAATCATGCTGGACATTTAATTAGAACCACTTATACTTTATTTATTTACGATCAAGACGGACCATACAAATTAAAATTTTGAAAGCTAGAAGAAATAGGGAAGTTTGGGTCGTACCAGTGAGCTCCTGATCAAAACTCGCGTGTATGTTGGCTAACCACCAGACCAGGACTACACCTTATGTTTTAAAGGGATATATATTTATGTTGTCAGTTCTTATGTAATGCCTATCAAAAACTATATTTATCGAAAGATAATACTCCTAGTGTTGGGGATATAACTATTGGGTATGACCCGCCCAGGAGGGGCCGGGTTATACCCATGGCGATTCATGAAGCCCAAGACAGCTCTGGAAGATGGTGGTTTAGATAAGGGCCCAAAGCCCAAAGGCAATTTAAGGCCCGTAGAGATAAACTGCCATATATACATAACTTGTCTTGTAAGGCAGGGATAGTTAGAGACCGAGCCGGACACTGTTTATGAGGCGGCCGGGATTCTGTGAGCCGCTGGGCGTCGACCTCTGTATATAAAGGGACGACCCGGCGACGATTCAGGGACAAGTAACATAGATCGAAAGCTAGGTCAAGCAGATTCGCTCCGTAGTAATCGAAACATAAGCAATACCACCTCAAACTGGATTAGGCCTTTACCTTCACCGCAAGGGGCCGAACTAGTATAAACCCCCGTGTCCTTTGTCCCGTTTAAACCCTTTAAGCTTACTAGTTGCGATGGCTCCACTACTAAGTCCTTTCATTAGGACATCTGCCGTGACAATTCCACAACAGTTGGCGCCCACCGTGGGGCTAGCGCACGGTGGATTTGAGTTCTTGAAGGGCAGCTTCGAAGGGCTCAAGGGATACACTGTGGGCTGGATGACCAAGAGCTGTCGCGGCAAGCTCTACATCGACGACGCAGGCTGGGGCCCCGATGCTGGCTCAATTGAGTACGGGTACCGGGTCCCCTTCGGTGGAATCCACGTCTTCATCGGCCGGATCAGCGAGCCGGGCCCTGAGCCGGACATCTGTACTGACATCATCGAGACGGCTTAGCGTGCGAGACCCGTCCGGGCTCAGCGCACCATGAAGCGTGCCTTCATGGGATGCATCCATGGAGGGGAATTTTCTGCAGGATCTGTGGATGGCGGTGAGACGGCCGTCTACTCTGATGGTGAGTCTAAAGGAAATATGCCCTAGAGGCAATAATAAAGTTATTATTTATTTCCTTATATCATGACAAATGTTTATTATTCATGCTAGAATTGTATTAGCCAGAAACATGATACATGTGTGAATACATAGACAAACAGAGTGTCACTAGTATGCCTCTACCTGACTAGCTCGTTAATCAAAGATGGTTATGTTTCCTGACCATAGACATGATTTGTCATTTGATTAACGGGGTCACATCATTAGGAGAATGATGTGATTGACTTGACCCATTCCGTTAGCTTAGCACTTATCGTTTAGTATGTTGCTATTGCTTTCTTCATGACTTATACATGTTCCTATGACTATGAGATTATGCAACTCCCGTTTATTAGAGGAACACTTTGTGTGCTACCAAACGTCACAACGTAACTGGGTGATTATAAAGGTGCTCTACAGGTGTCTCTGAAGGTACTTGTTGGGTTGGCGTATTTCGAGATTAGGATTTGTCACTCCGATTGTCGGAGAGGTATCTCTGGGCCCTCTCGGTAATGCACATCACTATAAGCCTTGCAAGCACTGTGACTAATGAGTTAGTTGTGAGATGATGTATTACGGAACGAGTAAAGAGACTTGCCAGTAACGAGATTGAACTAGGTATTGAGATACCGACGATCAAATCTCGGGCAAGTAACATACCGATGACAAAGGGAACAACGTATGTTGTTATGCGGTTTGACCGATAAAGATCTTCGTAGAATATGTAGGAGCCAATATGAGCATCCAGGTTCCGCTATTGGTTATTGACCGGAGATGAGTCTTGGTCATGTTTACATAGTTCTCGAACCCGTAGGGTCCGCACGCTTAAAGTTAGATGCCGATCGGTATTATGAGTTTTGTGTTTTTGATGTACCGAAGGTAGTTCGGAATCCCGGATATGATCACGGACATAACGAGGAGTCTCGAAATGGTTGAGACATAAAGATTGATATATTGGAATGTTATATTCGGACACCGGATGAGTTCCGGGGGTTATCGGATAAATACCGGAGAAACCGGGAGGTTACCGGAACCTCCCGGGGGGTTATTGGGCCTCATGGGCCCAAGTGGTGGAAGAGGAGAGGCAGCCAGCTAGGGGCGCGCGGCCCCCCTAGCCCAAACCGAATTGGACTAGGGGGCCGGCCCCCCTTTCCTTCTTCTTCTCCTCCCCTTCCTTCCCCTCTCCTACTTGGACTAGGAAAGAGGGGGGAATCCTACTTGGAGTAGGATTGCCCCCCTTGGGCGCGCCTCCTCCCCTTGGCCGGCCCTCTCCTCCTCCCTCCCTTTATATACGGAGGAGGGGGTCACCCCATAGACACAATAATTGATCTCTTGATCTCCTAGCCGTGTGCAGTGCCCCCCTCCACCATATTCCACCTCGATAATATCGTAGCGGTGTTGATGTAGGGTGGAACCCTATACGGCTGATCTTTCACGAAAGGAGCGGATCCCAACTAAGGACACAAAGAACACGAGGGGAAAATGAGGGAAAACACAAGAGAATCACTCAAGCCAACAAGATTCGATTACACATGTGCTAGATCGATGAACACAAAGGTGAGATACAAGATCCAAATCTAACAAAGGACGATACAAAGGTAACCGATTCTTCTCCGTGAGGAGGTCTTGATGGGGCCACCCAAGAGGGGGTCTTGAATCCGCTTGGAAGGATCTTCTCTGAAGGAGGCGCGTCTCCGAGGAGAAGGTAACCAAGTGGATGAGCAAAGCTCTCACACAAACATGAGTTAATCCTTTGCTAACCCTAAAAATGGGGAGGAGGAGGTCTATTTATAGCCCAAGGGGCAAAGGGGTAAGTGAGGGGACGAAATGGGTACACGGGCCTCGGCCCAAGTCACGCACGCAGGCGGTGGCTGGATGATCCGGGAGTTGGTCCGGATGATCCGGGCTTCGGGAGTCCGGATGATCCGGGTCGGCGTCCGGATGGTCCGGCTGTGTCGGAGCAGCTGCGGCAGGTCCGGATGTCCGGGTCCTGGTCCGGACGTCCGGGTGTGGCCGGATGATCCGGTCCTGGGTCCGAATGATCCGGCTTCAGGTTGAAGCTTCGGGTGTCCTCGGGCGTTGTAGCTGGATCGTCCGGGCCGGGGTCCGGATCGTCCGGGCTGGGTCCGGATCGTCGGGACGGCGGTCCGGATTGTCCGGGCTTCTGCAGACTTTGCCCTTCTTCTTCTCCGTCTTCACGTCCATCTTCCTCTTTGGATTCTCCTTGCTCCTTGGCGTCTCCATGGCTAACTCCTTGGTACCTGAGTATGCACAGTGTCTCCGTTTGAGGTAGTAGCCATGTCTCATGTTCATCGAAGTGGAATTGTGAGAGGAGAGATGTCACCTCGGTTTCGAGAGCTCTTGCACGTGATCGAGTCATGGGTCCACTAGGCACTTGGTGAGACGAAGGTAGGTCCATGGGGATGACCTTGGGATGCTCCACATCATCTCCCCTCCCTTGGGAAAGATCCGACCTCGGATCGAAATCCTCATCACCATGGTACGGTGAGAGATCTTTGACGTTGAAGATGTCACTCACGGAGTACTTGTCACGTGGAATGTCGATCTTGTATGCGTTGTTGTTGTAGCGTGCAAGCAACTTGAATGGTCCATCGGCTCGTGGTAGAAGTTTGGACTTGCGTTCGTTGGGGAAGCGGTCCTTGCGAAGGTGTAGCCACACAAGATCTCCAATGTTGAATATCATGGGTTGCTTGTTAATGTTGAGCTTGGTCACGAGTCGTTGAACTTGGCGCTCGATGGTGTGCCTTGTATCTTCTTGCATCTTCTTGAGGTGGTTGACTCGGGCACTTGCGTCCATGTTTGTGCGCTCTTGGAGTGGTAGGGGTAGAATGTCCAATGGGGACAACGGGTTGAAGCCGTAGACGACCTCGAAGGGGGACTTGCCGGTAGTCTTGTGTCTTTCTCGGTTGTAGGCGTACTCGGCGATAGGTAGGCACTCCTCCCATGCCTTGATGTTCTTCTTTATCAACACGCATAGTAGAGTGGAGTGTGTTCGGTTCTTAACCTCCGTTTGGCCATTGGTTTGTGGATGATATGCCGTGGAGAATAGTAGCTTGATTCCGAGCTTGGCGCATAAGGTCTTCCAAAAGTAACTCAAGAACTTGACGTCGCGGTCCGAGACAATCGTCTTGGGCACTCCATGAAGTTGCAAGATTTCCCTACAAAAGAGATTGGCAACATGTGAAGCATCGTCTATCTTGTTGCAAGGAATGAAATGTGCCATTTTGGAGAATCGGTCCACAACAACAAAAATGGAATCCTTGCCATTTCTAGTTCTAGGCAAACCAAGCACAAAATCCATGCTAATATCTTCCCATGGTTGATATGGAATTGGAAGTGGCATGTAAAGACCATGAGATTGAGCTTTAGACTTAGCTTTGCGACATGTAGAGCATTGGTTGGTGAAGCGGTTGACGTCGCGAAACATCTTAGGCCAAAAGTAGTTCTTGGAGAGCGTAGCAAGGGTCTTGTCACACCCAAAATGTCCCATTAGTCCTCCTCCATGAGATTCTTGCAAAAGTAACAAACGAAGAGAAGACTCGGGGATGCAAAGTTTGTTAGCTCTCATAAGATATCCATCTTTGATGTAATAGCGTTCCCAAGATGTATGTGTCAAACATTTTGCATAAGGAATAGCAAAAGTAGGATCATGCTCATACAAGTCTTTTATGTGCTCAAAGCCAATGACATTTAATTCAAGTTGAGTAACAAGCATGCATATACGGGAAAGTGCATCTGCCACAACATTTTCCTTACCTTTAATATACTTGATGACATAAGGAAAAGACTCAATAAACTCACTCCACTTAGCATGACGCTTGTTCAACTTAGTTTGACCCTTAAGATATTTAAGTGTTTCATGATCGGTGTGGATGATGAATTCATGAGGGCGGAGGTAATGTTCCCATTCACGCAAAACTCGCACTAAATCATATAGCTCTTTGTCATAGATGGGGTAATTGAGTTGCGCTCCGGTAAGTTTCTCACTAAAATATGCAATGGGGCGCTTCTCTTGCGTTAACACACCTCCTATGCCATTACCACTAGCATCGCAATGTTTTTCAGAAGGTTTTCAAGGTTGGGTAATGCAAGCACGGGAGCATGAGTAAGCAAATTCTTAAGCTCATTGAAAGCGGTGTCTTGGGATGATCCCCAAACAAACGGTGCATTTTTCTTACTCAAAGCATGCAAAGGTGAAGCGATGGTGCTAAAATCCTTCACAAATCTATGGTAGAAACCGGCTAAACCAAGAAAACTACGCACTTGTTGCAAGTTGGTTGGTTGAGGCCAAGTTTTAATAGCATTGATCTTAGAGTCATCAACATGAACACCCTTAGAAGATACTACGAAACCCAAGAAAACAAGCTTATCAACACCAAAGAGGCATTTTTCCATATTAGCATAAAGTTGCTCTTTTCGAAGAGTTTGTAGCACGATGCGAAGGTGGGTGACATGCTCTTTGAGAGATTTGCTAAAAACAAGGATATCATCAAAGTAGACAACAACAAATTCACCAATGTAAGGGCGAAACACATAATGCATAAGATGCATGAAAGTACCCGGTGCTTCCGATAAACCCATAGGCATGACTAACCACTCATATAGACCAAACTTTGTTTTGAAAGCGGTTTTCCATTCATCACCCTCTTGTATGTGGATTTGATAGTAACCACTTTTAAGATCAATTTTGGAAAAGATAGTGGCACCGCTAAGTTCATCAAGCATATCATCAAGGCGTGGAATGGGGTACCTATATCTAACGGTGATAGCATTGATGGGTCTACAATCGGAACACATGCGAAAGCTACCATCTCTTTTGGGCACAAGGATGACCGGTACGGCACAAGGACTCAAACTTTCGCGCACATGTCCACGGTCTATGAGATGCTTTACTTGCCTTTGTATTTCTTTGGTTTCTTCGGGGTTGACGCGGTAGGGAGCCTTGCTTGGAAGTGGCGCTCCGGGGATGAGGTCGATTCGGTGCTCAATGCCTCGTAGTGGAGGTAGACCCGGAGGTAGCTCATCGGGGAAAACATCTTGGAATTCCTGCAATAGAGAAGATAACACCAAAGGTAGATTGTGAGAGGTGTTAGTTTTTGGTGCCTCGTCCTTGCACAATAGGACATAGTGTAGGACACTCGATGGGTTCTCACACACTTCTCTCATCTCATGTTTGGTGGCAAAAAGAACTAAGTTTTTCTTGTCGCTCATCATGGAGGCACTCAATTTGGGCTTGTGGCGCTCACGCTCTTTTTGGTGGTTCGCTCGCTCACTATTCTCTCCACAATGGGTGTTTTGCTTGTCGGCGAGCACTTGGCTTGGAGACATAGGTCGTAGCACAAACTCCTTCCCTTTCATCTTGAAGCTATAGTGGTTTGTACGCCCATTGTGGATGACACCGCGGTCAAATTGCCATGGCCGTCCAAGAAGGAGGTGGCAAACGGTCATCGGGAGGACATCACACTCCAAAGTGTCTTCGTAAGCTCCGATCTTGAAAGAGACTTGTACCCTATGCTCGACTTGGATGGTGCCGGTGTCGCTTAGCCATTGAACCTTGTAGGGGTGCGGGTGCTTCATCTTGACCAATTGGAGTTTGGAGCATAGTTCTTCACTTGCTAAGTTATGGCAACTCCCTCCATCGATGATGACCTTGACGGACCTTCCATTGATTCTGGCCTTGGTGTGGAAAATATGGCATCTTTGATCTTCGTCTTGTTGATGTTGGAGAGTCAAGACCTTGGAGACAACAAGAGCGGGACTTGAATCTTCATCACAAAAGATTTGATCGTCTTCATCTTCATTGTTCACTTGCCGGTGCATGGCCACTTGCTCAAGGGCTTCTATTTCTCCTTCACTCATTGAGTCATAGGTTCCGTCGTCGTTGAGGATCATGGTGCGCTTGTTTGTGCACTCGAAGGACTTGTGGCCTCGACCGCCGCATGTGAAGCATTTGAAGGAACTCGTCTTTATGGTCTCATCGGTTGGGGTAGAGGATGATGAAGCACGCGGCTTGAAGTTGCTTGTAGTAGGAGGACGACTTGAGCTTGTCGAAGCTTTCTTGTAACTTGACTTGTCGCTGTTGCTTGTAGATGGCTTGGTTGAGGTAGAAGGTGCTGGAGTCGTTGATGCTTGGGTGTTGGAGAAGCCGTAGGACTTGGATGAGAACTTGGCATACTTGAAGTCGTTTTGTACTTGCCGTTCCGCTTTGGTGGCTTGGTGCACTAGCTCGATGAGGTTCGAGTATGGTTGGAAGTCGGCAATCTTCTTGATAGGGTGATTGAGTCCATTCAAGAAACGTGCCATAGTTTGCTCATCATCTTCTTTGACATTGGCTCGTATCATGGCAATCTCCATTTCCTTGTAGTACTCTTCAACGCTCTTGGTTCCTTGCTTGAGTAGTTGGAGTTTCTTGAAGAGGTCGCGGTTGTGGTAGTTTGGCACAAATCGTGCTCTCATGACATCCTTCATTTGTGCCCAAGTGGTGATGCGTGGTTCACCTCTTGCCTCTCGGCGCTCAATGACTTGTTCCCACCAAATGAGGACGTAGTCTTGGAATTCAAGGGATGCCATTGCAATCTTCTTCTCTTCTTCGTAGTTGTGCAAGCGGAAGATTTTGTCAACCTTCAATGCCCATGAGATGTACTCTTTGGGGTCATTGCTACCGGTGAACTTGGGCATGGTGAACTTTAGCTTGCCGTATCGTTGCTCTTCATTGTGTTGGGGTCGGGGATGATGACGCCCATGTCGTTGAGGATGGAGAATCTCATGTTGCTCTTGGTGAGGAGGGTTGTCGACCTCATGTTTCTCTTGTCTTGGGGGAGGTCCACTGTCTTCATACTCTCGATGAGTTTGATGCTCTTGTCAAACTTGAGGAGGCGCTTGTCGATCTCGACGAGGGACTTGGCATTGCACACGTGCTTGGTAAATCCTTTCTTGAACTTCATCGCGAAGCGCTTCTTGATGCTCACGAGCTTGCCGGTTGCGCGTGGCTGTGGCTTGACTTGAATCACGAAGGGCACGTTGCGCCTCAAGTGCTTGAGCTTCACGAAGTTGTTGTTCTTGGCGTTGTGCCTCGGTGTCTTGTGCATCTTGTGTTGGGGAACGTAGTAATTTCAAAAAATTTCCTACGAACACGCAAGATCATGGTGATGCATAGCAACGAGAGGGGAGAGTGTTGTCCACGTACCCTCGTGACCGATAGCGGAAGCGTTAACACAACGTGGTTGATGTAGTCGTACGTCTTCACGATCCGACCAATCAAGTACCGAACGTACGGTACCTCCGAGTTCAGCACACGTTCAGCTCGATGACGTCCCTCGAACTCCGATCCAGCCGAGTGTTGAGGGAGAGTTTTGTCAGCACGACGGCGTGGTGACGATGATGATGTTCTACCGACGCAGGGCTTCGCCTAAGCACCGCTACGATATTATTGAGGTGTAATATGGTGGAGGGGGCACCGCACACGGCTAAGAGATCAATAGATCAATTGTTGTGTCTATGGGGTGCCCCCTGCCCCCGTATATAAAGGAGCAAGGGGGAGGCCGGCTGGCCCTTGTTGGCGCGCCAGGAGGAGGAGTCCTCCTCCTAGTAGGAGTAGGACTCCCCTCTTTCCTACTCCTACTAGGAGGGGGAAAGGAAGGGGGAGAGGGAGAAGGAAAGGGGGGCGCCGCCCCCCCTCTCCTAGTCCAATTCGGACCAGAGGGGGAGGGGGCGCGCAGCCCCTCCTGGCTGCCCCTCTCTCTCCACTAAGGCCCATAAGGCCCATTAATTCTCCCGGGGGGGGGGGGGTCCGGTAACCCTCCTGCACTCCGGTTTTCTCCGAAATCACCAGGAACACTTCCGGTGTCCGAATATAGTCGTCCAATATATCAATCTTTATGTCTCGACCATTTCGAGACTCCTCGTCATGTCCGTGATCATATCCGGGACTCCAAACAACCTTCGGTACATCAAAACATATAAACTCATAATATAATTGTCATCGTAACGTTAAGCGTGCGGACCCTACGGGTTCGAGAACTATGTAGACATGACCGAGAAACATCTCCGGTCAATAACCAATAGCGGAACTTGGATGCTCATATTGGCTCCCACATATTCTACGAAGATCTTTATCGGTCAGACTGCATAACAACATACGTTGTTCCCTTTGTCATCGGTATGTTACTTGCCCGAGATTCGATCGTCGGTATCTCAATACCTAGTTCAATCTCGTTACCGGCAAGTCTCTTTACTCGTTCCGTAATACATCATCTTGCAACAAACTCTTTAGTTGCAATGCTTGCAAGGCTTAAGTGATGTGCATTACCGAGAGGGCCCAGAGATACCTCTCCGACAATCGGAGTGACAAATCCTAATCTCGAAATACGCCAACCCAACAAGTACCTTCGGAGACACCTGTAGAGCACCTTTATAATCACCCAGTTACGTTGTGACGTTTGGTAGCACACAAAGTGTTCCTCCGGTAAACGGGAGTTGCATAATCTCATAGTCATAGGAACATGTATAAGTCATGAAGAAAGCAATAGCAACATACTAAACGATCAAGTGCTAAGCTAACGGAATGGGTCAAGTCAATCACATCATTCTCCTAATAATGTGATCCCGTTAATCAAATGACAACTCATGTCTATGGCTAGGAAACATAACCATCTTTGATCAACGAGCTAGTCAAGTAGAGGCATACTAGTGACACTCTGTTTGTCTATGTATTCACACAAGTATTATGTTTCCGGTTAATACAATTCTAGCATGAATAATAAACATTTATCATGAAATAAGGAAATAAATAATAACTTTATTATTGCCTCTAGGGCATATTTCCTTCAGTCTCCCACTTGCACTAGAGTCAATAATCTAGATTACACAGTAATGATTCTTACACCCATGGAGCCTTGGTGCTGATCATGTTTTGCTCGTGGAAGAGGCTTAGTCAACGGGTCTGCAACATTCAGATCCGTATGTATCTTGCAAATTTCTATGTCTCCCACCTGGACTAAATCCCGGATGGAATTGAAGCGTCTTTTGATGTGCTTGGTTCTCTTGTGAAATCTGGATTCCTTTGCTAAGGCAATTGCACCAGTATTGTCACAAAAGATTTTCATTGGACCCGATGCACTAGGTATGACACCTAGATCGGATATGAACTCCTTCATCCAGACTCCTTCATTTGCTGCTTCCGAAGCAGCTATGTACTCCGCTTCACACGTAGATCCCGCCACGACGCTTTGTTTAGAACTGCACCAACTGACAGCTCCACCGTTCAATGTAAACACGTATCCGGTTTGCGATTTAGAATCGTCCGGATCAGTGTCAAAGCTTGCATCGACGTAACCATTTACGATGAGCTCTTTGTCACCTCCATAAACGAGAAACATATCCTTAGTCCTTTTCAGGTATTTCAGGATGTTCTTGACCGCTGTCCAGTGATCCACTCCTGGATTACTTTGGTACCTTCCTGCTAGACTTATAGCAAGGCATACATCAGGTCTGGTACACAGCATTGCATACATGATAGAGCCTATGGCTGAAGCATAGGGAACATCTTTCATCTTCTCTCTATCTTCTGCAGTGGTCGGGCATTGAGTCTTACTCAATTTCACACCTTGTAACACAGGCAAGAACCCTTTCTTTGCTTGATCCATTTTGAACTTTTTCAAAACTTTGTCAAGGTATGTGCTTTGTGAAAGTCCAATTAAGCGTCTTGATCTATCTCTATAAATCTTGATGCCCAATATATACGCAGCTTCACCGAGGTCTTTCATTGAAAAACTCTTATTCAAGTATCCCTTTATGCTATCCAGAAATTCTATATCATTTCCAATCAGCAATATGTCATCCACATATAATATCAGAAATGCTACAGAGCTCCCACTCACTTTCTTGTAAATACAGGCTTCTCCAAAAGTCTGTATAAAACCAAATGCTTTGATCACACTATCAAAGCGTTTATTCCAACTCCGAGAGGCTTGCACCAGTCCATAAATGGATCGCTGGAGCTTGCACACTTTGTTAGCTTTCTTTGGATCGACAAAACCTTCCGGTTGCATCATATACAACTCTTCTTCCAGAAATCCATTCAGGAATGCAGTTTTGACATCCATTTGCCAAATTTCATAATCATAAAATGCGGCAATTGCTAACATGATTCGGACAGACTTAAGCATCGCTACGGGTGAGAAGGTCTCATCGTAGTCAATCCCTTGAACTTGTCTAAAACCTTTCGCAACAAGTCGAGCTTTTTAGACAGTAACATTACCGTCAGCGTAGTCTTCTTCTTGAAGATCCATTTATTTTCAATGGCTTGCCGATCATCGGGCAAGTCAACCAAAGTCCATACTTTGTTCTCATACATGGATCCCATCTCGGATTTCATGGCCTCAAGCCATTTTGCGGAATCTGGGCTCACCATCGCTTCTTCATAGTTCGTAGGTTTGTCATGGTCTTGTAACATAACCTCCAGAACAGGATTACCGTACCACTCTGGTGCGGATCTTAATCTGGTTGACCTACGAGGTTCAGTAATAACTTGATCTGAAGTTTCATGATCATTATCATTAACTTCTTCACTAATTGGTGTAGGTGTCGCAGAAACTGGTTTCTGTGATGATCTACTTTCCAATAAGGGAGCAGGTACAGTTACCTCATCAAGTTCTACTTTCCTCCCTCTCACTTCTTTCGAGAGAAACTCCTTCTCTAGAAAATTTCCGAATTTAGCAACAAAAGTTTTGCCTTCGGATCTGTGATAGAAGGTGTACCCAACAGTCTCCTTTGGGTATCCTATGAAGACACATTTCTCCGATTTGGGTTCGAGCTTATCAGGTTGAAGTTTTTCCACATAAGCATCGCAGCCCCAAACTTTAAGAAACGACAACTTTGGTTTCTTGCCAAACCACAGTTCATAAGGCGTCGTCTCAATGGATTTTGATGGTGCCCTATTTAACGTGAATGCAGCCGTCTCTAAAGCATAACCCCAAAACGATAGCGGTAAATCAGTAAGAGACATCATAGATCGCACCATATCTAGTAAAGTACGATTACGATGTTCGGACACACCATTACGTTGTGGTGTTCCGGGTGGCGTGAGTTGCGAAACTATTCCGCATTGTTTCAAATGTAGACCAAACTCGTAACTCAAATATTCTCCTCCACGATCTGATCGTAGAAACTTTATTTTCTTGTTACGATGATTTTCAATTTCACTCTGAAATTCTTTGAACCTTTCAAATGTTTCAGACTTATGTTTCATTAAGTAGATATACCCATATCTGCTCAAATCATCTGTAAAGGTGAGAAAATAACGATATCCGCCACGAGCCTCAATATTCATCGGACCACATACATCTGTATGTATGATTTCCAACAAATCTGTTGCTCTCTCCATAGTTCCGGAGAACGGTGTTTTAGTCATCTTGCCCATGAGGCACGGTTCGCAAGTACCAAGTGATTCATAATCAAGTGGTTCCAAAAGTCCATCAGTATGGAGTTTCTTCATGCGCTTTACACCGATATGACCTAAACGGCAGTGCCACAAATAAGTTGCACTATCATTATCAACTCTGCATCTTTTGGCTTCAATATTATGAATATGTGTATCACTACTATCGAGATTCAACAAAAATAGACCACTCTTCAAGGGTGCATGACCATAAAAGATATTACTCATATAAATAGAACAACCATTATTCTCTGATTTAAATGAATAACCGTCTCGCATCAAACAAGATCCAGATATAATGTTCATGCTTAACGCTGGCACCAAATAACAATTATTTAGGTCTAAAACTAATCCCGAAGGTAGATGTAGAGGTAGCGTGCCGACCGCGATCACATCGACTTTGGAACCATTTCCCACGCGCATCGTCACCTCGTCCTTAGCCAATCTTCGCTTAATCCGTAGCCCCTGTTTCGAGTTGCAAATATTAGCAACAGAACCAGTATCAAATACCCAGGTGCTACTGCGAGCATTAGTAAGGTACACATCAATAACATGTATATCACATATACCTTTGTTCACCTTGCCATCCTTCTTATCCGCCAAATACTTGGGGCAGTTCCGCTTCTAGTGACCAGTCTGCTTGCAGTAGAAGCACTCAGTCTCAGGTTTAGGTCCAGACTTGGGTTTCTTCTCCTGAGCGGCAACTTGTTTGCTGTTCTTCTTGAAGTTCCCCTTCTTCTTCCCTTTACCCTTTTTCTTGAAACTAGTGGTCTTATTGACCATCAACACTTGATGCTCCTTTTTGATTTCTACCTCCGCGGCCTTTAGCATTGCGAAGAGCTCGGGAATCGTCTTATCCATCCCTTGCATATTATAGTTCATCACGAAGCTCTTGTAGCTTGGTGGCAGTGATTGAAGAATTCTGTCAATGACGCTATCATCCTGAAGATTAACTCCCAGTTGAATCAAGTGATTGTTATACCCAGACATTTTGAGTATATGCTCACTGACAGAACTATTCTCTTCCATCTTGCAGCTGTAGAACTTATTGGAGATTTCATATCTCTCAATCCGGGCATTTGCTTGAAATATTAACTTCAACTCCTGGAACATCTCATATGCTCCATGACGTTCAAAACGTCGTTGAAGACCCGGTTCTAAGCCGTAAAGAATGGCACACTGAACTATCGAGTAGTCATCAGCTTTGCTCTGCCAGACGTTCATAACATCTGGTGTTGCTCCTGCAGCAGGCCTGGCACCCAGCGGTGCTTCCAGGACGTAATTCTTCTGTGCAGCAATGAGGATAATCCTCAAGTTACGGACCCAGTCCGTGTAATTGCTACCATCATCTTTCAACTTTGCTTTCTCAAGGAACGCATTAAAATTCAACGGAACAACAGCACGGGCCATCTATCTACAATTAACATAGACAAGCAAAATACTATCAGGTACTAAGTTCATGATAAATTCAAGTTCAATTAATCATATTATTTAAGAACTCCCACTTAGATAGACATCCCTCTAATCCTCTAAGTGATCACGTGATCCATATCAACTAAACCATGTCCGATCATCACGTGAGATGGAGTAGTTTCAACGGTGAACATCACTATGTTGATCATATCTACTATATGATTCACGCTCGACCTTTCGGTCTCCGTGTTCCGAGGCCATATCTGTTATATGCTAGGCTCGTCAAGTTTAACCTGAGTATTCCGCGTGTGCAACTGTTTTGCACCCGTTGTATTTGAACGTAGAGCCTATCACACCCGATCATCACGTGGTGTCTCAGCACGAAGAACTTTCGCAACGGTGCATACTCAGGGAGAACACTTATACTTTGATAATTTAGTGAAGGATCATCTTATAATGCTACCGTCAATCAAAGCAAGATAAGATGCATAAAAGATAAACATCACATGCAATCAATATAAGTGATATGATATGGCCATCATCATCTTGTGCTTGTGATCTCCATCTCCGAAGCACCGTCATGATCACCATTGTCATCGGCGTGACACCTTGATCTCCATCGTAGCATCGTTGTCGTCTCGCCAACTTATTGCTTCTACGACTATCGCTACCGCTTAGTGATAAAGTAAAACAATTACATGGCGATTGCATTGCATACAATAAAGCGACAACCATATGGCTCCTGCCAGTTGCCGATAACTTGGTTACAAAACATGATCATCTCATACAATAAAATTCAGTATCATGTCTTGACCATATCACATCACAACATGCCCTGCAAAAACAAGTTAGACGTCCTCTACTTTGTTGTTGCAAGTTTTACGTGGCTGCTACGGGCTTAGCAAGAACCGTTCTTACCTACGCATCAAAACCACAACGATAGTTTGTCAAGTTGGTGCTGTTTTAACCTTCGCAAGGACCGGGCGTAGCCACACTCGGTTCAACTAAAGTGAGAGAGACAGACACCCGCCGGTCACCTTTAAGCAACGAGTGCTCGCAACGGTGAAACCAGTCTCGCGTAAGCGTACGCGTAATGTCGGTCCGGGCCGCTTCATCTCACAATACCGTCGAACCAAAGTATGACATGCTGGTAAGCAGTATGACTTATATCGCCCACAACTCACTTGTGTTCTACTCGTGCATAACATCAACGCATAAAACCAGGCTCTGATGCCACTGTTGGGGAACGTAGTAATTTCAAAAAAATTCCTACGAACACGCAAGATCATGGTGATGCATAGCAACGAGAGGGGAGAGTGTTGTCCACGTACCCTCGTAGACCGATAGCGGAAGCGTTAACACAACGCGGTTGATGTAGTCGTACGTCTTCACGATCCGACCGATCAAGTACCGAACGTACGGCACCTCCGAGTTCAGCACACGTTCAGCTCGATGACGTCCCTCGAACTCCGATCCAGCCGAGTGTTGAGGGAGAGTTTTGTCAGCACGACGGCGTGGTGACGATGATGATGTTCTACCGACGCAGGGCTTCGCCTAAGCACCGCTACGATATTATCGAGGTGTAATATGGTGGAGGGGGGCACCGCACACGGCTAAGAGATCAATAGATCAATTGTTGTGTCTATGGGGTGCCCCCTGCCCCCGTATATAAAGGAGCAAGGGGGAGGCCGGCCGGCCCTTGTTGGCGCGCCAGGAGGAGGAGTCCTCCTCCTAGTAGGAGTAGGACTCCCCTCTTTCCTACTCCTACTAGGAGGGGGAAAGGAAGGGGGAGAGGGAGAAGGAAAGGGGGGCGCCGCCCCCCTCTCCTAGTCCAATTCGGACCAGAGGGGGAGGGGGCGCGCGGCCCCTCCTGGCTGCCCCTCTCTCTCTCCACTAAGGCCCATAAGGCCCATTACTTCTCCCGGGGGGTTCCGGTAACCCTCCGGCACTCCGGTTTTCTCCGAAATCACCCGGAACACTTCCGGTGTCCGAATATAGTCGTCCAATATATCAATCTTTATGTCTCGACCATTTCGAGACTCCTCGTCATGTCCGTGATCACATCCGGGACTCCGAACAACCTTCGGTACATCAAAACATATAAACTCATAATATAACTGTCATCGTAACGTTAAGCGTGCGGACCCTACGGGTTCGAGAACTATGTAGACATGACCGAGACACGTCTCCGGTCAATAACCAATAGCGGAACCTGGATGCTCATATTGGCTCCCACATATTCTACGAAGATCTTTATCGGTCAGACCGCATAACAACATACGTTGTTCCCTTTGTCATCGGTATGTTACTTGCCCGAGATTCGATCGTCGGTATCTCAATACCTAGTTCAATCTCGTTACCGGCAAGTCTCTTTACTCGTTCCGTAATACATCATCTTGCAACAAACTCTTTAGTTGCAATGCTTGCAAGGCTTAAGTGATGTGCATTACCGAGAGGGCCCAGAGATACCTCTCCGACAATCGGAGTGACAAATCCTAATCTCGAAATACGCCAACCCAACAAGTACCTTCGGAGACACCTGTAGAGCACCTTTATAATCACCCAGTTACGTTGTGACGTTTGGTAGCACACAAAGTGTTCCTCCGGTAAACGGGAGTTGCATAATCTCATAGTCATAGGAACATGTATAAGTCATGAAGAAAGCAATAGCAACATACTAAACGATCAAGTGCTAAGCTAACGGAATGGGTCAAGTCAATCACATCATTCTCCTAATAATGTGATCCCGTTAATCAAATGACAACTCATGTCTATGTCTAGGAAACATAACCATCTTTGATCAACGAGCTAGTCAAGTAGAGGCATACTAGTGACACTCTGTTTGTCTATGTATTCACACAAGTATTATGTTTCCGGTTAATACAATTCTAGCATGAATAATAAACATTTATCATGAAATAAGGAAATAAATAATAACTTTATTATTGCCTCTAGGGCATATTTCCTTCATGTTGATGTTGTCGTGCTCGCTCCTCTTGTTCGTGTTGTCGTTGTCATTGCCGTTCTTGTGCTTGCGCGAATGCGGCTTGGGCTTGACGCTGATGATGCTCTTGAGAATCGGTGTCGTGTAGAGGATTGCGGTTTGCTTGACGGTCTTGACGCGCGGCACGACGAAGAGTGTTCGATGTCGGTGTACTTGAACCGGAGATAGTGTAGTCGGAGTGTCGACTTGAGCGGCTCCGTCTTGAGGAGGACGAAGTTGTAGAAGAGCGGTTAACCATCATGGTTCGGATATCTTCTTTGAGGGAACTCATGGATGTGTCGAAGTAGTCTCTTGTACGTTGCTCGGATTGTCGTAGGTCGGTGGCGAGATTGTCGATGCGGTCGCCCAAAGCAAGTTGTTCTTGATGCAAAGCTCGGTGTGCGCCAAATAGTTGCGTTTTGGTGACGTAGGAAGACATGTCGTCATCTTGCTCCAATAAGAGTGGGTTGGTAGAAGTACTTGGCCTATCCATCATTCCAAACAAAGATATGTGAGTGGGAGAAAGATAAGAACCAATACCAAATGTACCTTGACCGACATTGAAGATGGATCAATGATCACTCCAATGTGTTACAAGGAAATAGCACAATTGGTACCAATTCTTGTCGGTTTCTCACACCTACACAAGTAAAAGCTTATGGTGGAGCTTGGTTAGGATGGTGGCACAATTTTTGTTGTGATAGTAAGCAAGATTCAATAATGTTGGAAAAGATTCGCAAGTTGTAAATGCAACAAGTAGACCAATAGCAAGATAGGTACACGGAAACACACACGCAAAAAGATAAATGGGGTCGTGCAACCAAGGGTGAGCCAAAATGTGAAATCCACAAAAATGCTCTTGTTGCACAACACTAGAGAGATGCTAGCACGATTGCACAATAGGCGGATACGAACTTTTGCACAACCTACTAAGCAAAATTCAACGATTTCTATCCCAAGTATGCTCTATGTATGATGTTCCGATGATATGATCCAAGATGATCGAGTATGACAGTCTTAATGTTGTATGATGCTATTGTTCTTGCTTATAAGCTCTTTGATTATCTTTCCCGTTTGCTTGAAAGCTTGTTTTGCTCTTTGTTGTTTGAGCTCTTTTCTCATGCAATGCTTCACGAACCAAGATAGCAATTGTGTATGTGATGACAACCTTGTGACACAAGAGATGATTCCAAGATATGCAACACGATGATAGTATGTATGCTATGGGAAGTATGATTACTAATGTGCACAAGTCATGTTGCCGGCAATACTCAATGGCTAGTCTCGATGGGTAAGTGACGCAAAAGTAAGGCTATGGGGTTATCAATGCAAATGCAAGAGAGTATGATGATATCACGATACCAAGATGATACCAAGGTGAGGCTGATACCACAATGGTGTAGTCGTTCGTAGTAGTCCTTGGCGAAGATGAGCGGTGGTGATGTTGATGTCGAACCGTCCCTAAGTAGCCGAAACACGATAGGAAACGGTGAGCCACAACTCAAATTCTCAAAACCAAAAGCGACAAAAAAGTGTCGGAGTAGGCAGCGGTCAAATGGTGGTATGGTACCGGTTTGCGGAATGTAGGTGATGGTGGTCGAAGGGGGGTATGTGGAGGCGTAGGTGGCGGTGGTCAAAAACTGCAGAAAATGCAGTTTCGTCAGGGGAGGACGGATGATCCGGACCAGGAGCCAGATGATCCGGGCGAACAACCGGATGATCCGGGCGGGTCAATCTCGCTCGGGGATGGCTCGGGATGAACACGAAAATGGCCACAAATTCGAGGATTTCACGAATTTTGGAGGGATTGCGAGGTGGAGATGGTGGGGGAAGGTAAGACCCACTTGCAACACAACAAACTCATGGATCAAAACCAACAAAACTTCATCAAAACTCACAAATCACAAGAAATTTTTTTGGGGCTATTTTTGTGGGGTTTTCGGATTAGGGTGAAAACAACAAAATCAAGCTAGAAAACGAAGAGGGGAGGCTCCGAAATCGTGATCAACGTGGCTCATGATACCAAGATGATGTAGGGTGGAACCCTATACGGCCGATCTTTCACGAAAGGAGCGGATCCCAACTAAGGACACGAAGAACACGAGGGGAAAACGAGGGAAAACACAAGAGAATCACTCAAACCAATAAGATTCGATTACACATGTGCTAGATCGATGAACACAAAGGTTAGATACAAGATCCAAATCCAACAAAGGACGATACAAAGGTAACCGGTTCTTCTCCGTGAGGAGGTCTTGATGGGGCCACCCAAGAGGGGGTCTGGAATCCGCTTGGAAGGATCTTCTTCGAAGGAGGCGCGTCTCCGAGGAGAAGGTAACCAAGTGGATGAGCAAAGCTCTCACACAAGCATGAGCTAATCCTTTGCTAACCCTAAAGATGGGGAGGAGGAGGTCTATTTATAGCCCAAGGGGCGAAGGGGTAAGTGAGGGAACGAAACGGGTACACGGGCCTCGGCCCAAGTCACGCATGCAGGCGTTGGCCGGATGATCCGGGAGTTGGTCCGGATGATCCGGGTCGGCGTCCGGATGGTCCGGTTGTGTCGGAGCAGCTGCGGGAGGTCCGGATGTCCGGGTCCTGGTCCGGACGTCCGGGTGTGGCCGGATGATCCAGGCCTGGGTCCGGATGATCCGGCTTCAGGTTGAAGCTTCGGGTGTCCTCGGGCGTTGTAGCCGGATCGTCCGGTTGGCGGTCCGGATCGTCCGGGCTTCTACAGACATTGCCCTTCTTCTTCTTCTTCTTCTTCTCCGTCTTCACGTCCATCTTCCTCTTTGGATTCTCCTTGCTCCTTGGCGTCTCCATGGCTAACTCCTTGGTACCTGAGTATGCACAATGTCTCCGTTTGAGGTAGTAGCCATGTCTCATGTTCATCGAAGTGGAATTGTGAGAGGAGAGATGTCACCTCGGTTTCGAGAGCTCTTGCACGTGATCGAGTCATGGGTCCACTAGGCACTTGGTGAGACGAAGGTAGGTCCATGGGGATGACCTTGGGATGCTCCGCATCAGGTGCTTAGGCGAAGCTCTGCGTCGGTAGCATCATCATCACCGTCACCACGCCGTCGTGCTGACGGAACTCTCCCTCAAAGCTCGGCTGGATCGGAGTTCGAGGGACGTCATCGAGCTGAACGTGTGCTGAACTCGGAGGTGCCGTACGTTCGGTACTTGATCGGTCGGATTGT
Source organism: Triticum aestivum (assembly GCF_018294505.1). Lineage (NCBI taxonomy): Eukaryota > Viridiplantae > Streptophyta > Magnoliopsida > Poales > Poaceae > Triticum > Triticum aestivum. The sequence goes on along the minus strand of NC_057811.1, from coordinate 214,685,131 downwards.
GAAGACGTATGACTACATCAACCGCGTTGTGCTAACGCTTCCGCTTTCGGTCTACGAGGTTACATGGACACACTCTCCCCTCTCGTTGCTATGCATCACCATGATCTTGTGTGTGCGTAGGATTTTTTTTGAAATTACTACGTTCCCCAACAGTGGCATCCGAGCCAGGTTTTATGCATAGATGTTATATGCACGAGTAGAACACAAGTGAGTTGTGGGCGATACAAGTCATACTGCCTACCAGCATGTCATACTTTGGTTCGGCGGTATTGTTAGATGAAGTGGCCCGGACCGACATTACGCTTACGCTTACGCGAGACTGGTTCTACCGACGTGCTTTGCACACAGGTGGCTGGCGGGTGTCAGTTTCTCCAACTTTAGTTGAACCGAGTGTGGCTACGCCCGGTCCTTGAGAAGGTTAAAACAACACTAACTTGACGAACTATCGTTGTGGTTTTGATGCGTAGGTAAGAATGGTTCTTGCTCAGCCCGTAGCAGCCACGTAAAACTTGCAACAACAAAGTAGAGGACGTCTAACTTGTTTTTGCCGGGCATGTTGTGATGTGATATGGTCAAGGCATGATGCTATATTTTATTGTATGAGATGATCATGTTTTGTAACCGAGTTATCGGCAACTGGTAGGAGCCATATGGTTGTCGCTTTATTGTATGCAATGCAATCGCCCTGTAATGCTTTACTTTATTACTAAGCGGTAGAGATAGTCGTAGAAGCAATAGTTGGCGAGATGACAACGATGCTACGATGGAGATCAAGGTGTCGCGCCGGTGACGATGGTGATCATGACGGTGCTTTGGAGATGGAGATCACAAGCACAAGATGATGATGGCCATATCATATCACTTATATTGATTGCATGTGATGTTTATCTTTTATGCATCTTATTTTTCTTTGATTGACGGTAGCATTATAAGATGATCTCTCACTAAATTTCAAGATAAAAGTGTTCTCCCTGAGTATGCACCGTTGCCAAAGTTAGTCGTGCCGAGACACCACGTGATGATCGGGTGTGATAAGCTCTACGTTCATCTACAACGGGTGCAAGCCAGTTTTGCACACGCAGAATACTCGGTTAAACTTGACGAGCCTAGCATATGCAAATATGGCCTCGGAACACTGAGACCGAAAGGTCAAGCGTGAATCATATAGTAGATATGATCAACATAGTGATGTTCACCATTGAAAACTACTCCATCTCACATGATGATCGGACATGGTTTAGTTGATTTGGATCATGTGATCACTTAGATGATTAGAGGGATGTCTATCTAAGTGGGAGTTCTTAAGTAATATGATTAATTGAACTTAAATTTATCATGAACTTAGTACCTGATAGTATTTTCTTGTCTATGTTGTTTGTAGATAGATGGCCCGTGCTGTTGTTCCGTTAAATTTTAATGGGTTCCTTGAGAAAGCAAAGTTGAAAGATGATGGTAGCAATTAAACAGACTGGGTCCATAACTTGAGGATTATCCTCATTGCTGCACAGAAAAATTACGTCCTGGAAGCACCGCTAGGTGTACCACCTGCGCCAGCAACTGCAGACATTGTGAATTCCTGGCAGTCACGTGTTGATGACTACTCAATAGTTCAGTGTGCCATGCCTTACAGCTTAGAACCGGGGCTTCAACGACGTTTTGAACGTCATGGAGCATATGAGATGTTCCAGGAGTTGAAGTTAATATTTCAAGCAAATGCCCGGATTGAGAGATATGAAGTCTCCAATAAGTTCTACAGCTGCAAGATGGAAGAGAATAGTTCTGTTAGTGAGCATATACTCAAAATGTCTGGGTATAACAATCACATGATTCAACTGGGAGTTAATCTTCCGGATGATAGCGTCATTGACAGAATTCTTCAATCACTGCACCAAGCTACAAGAGCTTCGTGATGAACTATAACATGCAAGGGATGAATAGGACAATTCCCGAGCTCTTCGCAATGCTAAAGGCAGCAGAGGTAGAAATCAAAAAGGAGCATCAAGTGTTGATGGTCAATAAGACCACTAGTTTCAAGAAAAAGGGCAAAGGGAAGAAGAAGGGGAACTTCAAGAAGAACAGCAAGCAAGTTGCTGTTCAGGAGAAGAAACCCAAATCTGGACCTAAGCCTGAGACTGAGTGCTTCTACTCCAAGCAGACTGGTAACTGGAAGCGGAACTGCCCCAAGTATTTGGCGGATAAGAAGGATGGCAAGGTGAACAAAGGTACATGTGATATACATGTTATTGATGTGTACCTTACCGGAGCTCGCAGTAGCACCTGGGTATTTGATACTGGTTCTGTTGCTAATATTTGCAACTCGAAACACAGACTACGGATTAAGCGAATACTGGCTAAGGACGAGGTGATGATGCGCGTGGGAAATGGTTCCGAAGTCGATGTGATCGCCGTCGGCACGCTACCTCTACATCTACCTTTGGGATTAGTTTTAGACCTAAATAATTGTTATTTGGTGCCAGCGTTTAGCATGAACATTATATTTGGATCTTGTTTGATGCGAGACGGTTATTCATTTAAATCTGAGAATAATGGTCGTTCTATTTATATGAGTAATATGTTTTATGGTCATGCACCCTTGAAGAGTGGTCTATTCTTATTGAATCTCGAAAGTAGTGATACACATATTCATAATGTTGAAGCCAAAAGATGCAGAGTTGATAATGATAGTGCAACTTATTTGTGGCACTGCCGTTTGGGTCATATTGGTGTAAAGCGCATGAAGAAACTCCATACTGATGGACTTTTGGAATCACTTGATTATGAATCACTTGGTACTTGCGAACCATGCCTCATGGGCAAGATGACTAAAATGTCGTTCTCCGGAACTATGGAGCGAGCAACTGATTTGTTGGAGATCATACATAGCGGGTATCGTTATTTTCTCACCTTCACAGATGATTTAAGCAGATATGGGTATATCTACTTAATGAAACATAAGTCTGAAACATTTGAAAAGTTCAAATAATTTCATAGTGAAGTGGAAAATCATCGTAACAAGAAAATAAAGTTTCTACAATCTGATCATGGAGGAGAATATTTGAGTTACGAGTTTGGTTTACATTTGAAACAATGCGGAATAGTTTTGCAACTCACGCCACCCGGAACACCACAGCGTAATGGTGTGTCCGAACGTCGTAATCGTACTTTACTACATATGGTGCGATCTATGATGTCTCTTACTGATTTACCGCTATCGTTTTGGGGTTATGCTTTAGAGACGGCTGCATTCACGTTAAATAGGGCACCATCGAAATCCGTTGAGGCGACACCTTATGAACTGTGGTTTGGCAAGAAACCAAAGTTGTCATTTCTTAAAGTTTGGGGCTGCGATGATTATGTGAAAAAACTTCAACCTGATAAGCTCGAACCCAAATCGGACAAATGTGTCTTCATAGGATACCCAAAGGAAACTGTTGGGTACACCTTCTATCACAGATCCGAAGGCAAGACATTTGTTGCTAAGAATGGATCCTTTCTAGAGAAGGAGTTTCTCTCGAAAGAAGTGAGTGGGAGGAAAGTAGAACTTGATGAGGTAACTGTACCTGCTCCCTTATTGGAAAGTAGTTCATCACAGAAACCGGTTCCTGTGACTCCGACACCAATTAGTGAGGAAGCTAATGATAATGATCATGAAGCTTCAGATCAAGTTACTACCGAACCTCGTAGGTCAACCAGAGTGAGATCCGCACCAGAGTGGTACGGTAATCCTATTCTGGAGGCCATGTTACTAGACCATGACGAACCTACGAACTATGAAGAAGCGAGGGTGAGCCCAGATTTCGCAAAATGGCTTGAGGCCATGAAATCTGAGATGGGATCCATGTATGAGAACAAAGTGTGGACTTTGGTTGACTTGCCTGATGATCGGCAAGCAATTGAGAATAAATGGATCTTCAAGAAGAAGACAGACGCTGACGGTAATGTTACTGTCTATAAAGCTCGACTTGTTGCGAAAGGTTTTGGACAAGTTCAAGGGATTGACTACGATGAGACTTTCTCACCCGTAGCGATGCATAAGTCCGTCCGAATCATGTTAGCAATTGACGCATTTTATGATTATGAAATTTGGCAAATGGATGTAAAGACTGCATTCCTGAATGGATTTCTGGAAGAAGAGTTGTATATGATGCAACCTGAAGGTTTTATCGATCTCTAGCGATCCATTTGTGGACTGGTGCAAGCCTCTCGGAGTTGGAATAAACGCTTTGATAGTGTGATCAAAGCATATGGTTTTATACAGACTTTTGGAGAAGCCTGTATTTACAAGAAAGTGAGTGGGAGCTCTGTAGCATTTCTAATCTTATATGTGGATGACATATTGTTGATTGGAAAGGATATAGAACTTCTGGATAGCATAAAAGGATACTTGAATAAGAGTTTTTCAATGAAGGACCTCGGTGAAGCTGCTTACATATTGGGCATCAAGATCTATAGAGATAGATCAAGACGCTTAATTGGACTTTCACAAAGCACATATCTTGACAAAGTTTTGAAGAAGTTCAAAATGGATCAAGCAAAGAAAGGGTTCTTGCCTGTGTTACAAGGTATGAAGTTGAGTAAGACACAATGCCCGACCACCACAGAAGATAGAGAGAAAATGAAAGATGTTCCCTATGCTTCAGCCATAGGCTCTATCATGTATGCAATGCTGTGTACCAGACCTGATGTGTGCCTTGCTATTAGTTTAGTAGGGAGGTACCAAAGTAATCCAGGAGTGGATCACTGGACAACGGTCAAGAACATCCTGAAATACCTGAAAAGGGCTATGGATATGTTTCTCGTTTATGGAGGTGACAAAGAGCTCATCGTAAATGATTACATTGATGCAAGCTTTGACACTGATCCGGACGATTCTAAATCGCAAATCGGATACGTGTTTATATTGAACGGTGGAGCTGTCAGTTGGTGTAGTTCTAAACAAAGCGTCGTGGTGGGATCTACGTGTGAAGCGGAGTACATAGCTGCTTCGGAAGCAGCAAATGAAGGAGTCTGGATGAAGGAGTTCATATCCGATCTAGGTGTCATACCTAGTGCATTGGGTCCAATGAAAATCTTCTGTGACAATACTGGTGCAATTGCCTTGGCAAAGGAATCCAGATTTCACAAGAGGACCAAGTACATCAAAAGACGCTTCAATTCCATCCGGGATTTAGTCCAGGTGGGAGACATAGAGATTTGCAAGATACATACGGATCTGAATGTTGCAGACCCGTTGACTAAGCCTCTTCCACGAGCAAAACATGATCAACACCAAGGCTCCATGGGTGTTAGAATCATTACTATGTAATCTAGATTACTGACTCTAGTGCAAGTGGGAGACTGAAGGAAATATGCCCTAGAGGCAATAATAAAGTTATTATTTATTTCCTTATATCATGATAAATGTTTATTATTCATGCTAGAATTGTATTAGCCGGAAACATGATACATGTGTGAATACATAGACAAACAGAGTGTCACTAGTATGCCTCTACTTGACTAGATCGTTAATCAAAGATGGTTATGTTTCCTGACCATAGACCTGAGTTGTCATTTGATTAACGGGATCACATCATTAGGAGAATGATGTGATTGACTTGACCCATTCCGTTAGCTTAACACTTGATCGTTTAGTATGTTGCTATTGCTTTCTTCATGACTTATACATGTTCCTATGACTATGAGATTATGCAACTCCCGTCTACCAGAGGAACACTTTGTGTGCTACCAAACGTCACAATGTAACTGGGTGATTATAAAGGTGCTCTACAGGTGTCTCCGAAGGTACTTGTTGGGTTGGCGTATTTCGAGATTAGGATTTGTCACTCCGATTGTCGGAGAGGTATCTCTGGGCCCTCTCGGTAATGCACATCACTATAAGCCATGCAAGCACTGTGACTAATGAGTTAGTTGCAAGATGATGTATTACGGAACAAGTAAAGAGACTTGCCAGTAACGAGATTGAACCAGGTATTGAGATACCGACGATCGAATCTCGGGCAAGTAACATACCGATGACAAAGGGAACAACGTATGTTGTTATGCGGTTTGACCGATAATGATCTTCGTAGAATATGTAGGAGCCAATATGAGCATCCAGGTTCCGCTATTGGTTATTGACCGGAGATGAGTCTCGGTCATGTCTACATAGTTCTCGAACCTGTAGGGTCCGCACGCTTAAAGTTAGATGACGATTGGTATTATGAGTTTTGTGTTTTTGATGTACCGAAGGTAGTTCGGAGTCCCGGATATGATCACGGAAATGAGGAGGAGTCTCGAAATGGTCGAGACATAAAGATTGATATATTGGAATGTTATATTCGGACACCGGATGAGTTCCGGGGGTTATCGGATAAATACCGGAGAAACCGGGAGGTTACCGGAACCTCCCGGGGGGTTATTGGGCCTCATGGGCCCAAGTGGTGGAATAGGACACTACAAAAAACTACACTTCCGTGATGATACGTGTTTGTCACAATAGGTCACGTTTTTTGTCATGCATGTACATGAAGGAAATATGCCCTAGAGGCAATAATAAAGTTATTATTTATTTCCTTATATCATGATAAATGTTTATTATTCATGCTAGAATTGTATTAACCGGAAACATAATACTTGTGTGAATACATAGACAAACAGAGTGTCACTAGTATGCCTCTACTTGACTAGCTCGTTGATCAAAGATGTTTATGTTTCCTAGCCATAGACATGAGTTGTCATTTGATTACCGGGATCACATCATTAGGAGAATGATGTGATTGACTTGACCCATTCCGTTAGCCTAGCACTCGATCGTTTAGTATGTTGCTATTGCTTTCTTCATAACTTATACATGTTCCTATGACTATGAGATTATGCAACTACCGTTTGCCGGAGGAACACTTTGTGTTCTACCAAACGTCACAACGTAACTGGGTGATTATAAAGGTGCTCTACAGGTGTCTCCAAAGGTACTTGTTGGGTTGGTGTATTTCGAGATTAGGATTTGTCACTCCGATTGTCGGAGAGGTATCTCTGGGCCCACTCAGTAATACACATCACTATAAGCCTTGCAAGCATTGTAACTAATGAGTTAGTTACGGGATGATGTATTACGGAACGAGTAAAGAGACTTGCCGGTAACGAGATTGAACTAGGTATCGAGATACCGACGATCGAATCTCGGGCAAGTAACATACCGATGACAAAGGGAACAATGTATGTTGTTATGCGGTCTGACCGATAAAGATCTTCGTAGAATATGTGGGAGACAATATGAGCATCCAAGTTCCGCTATTGGTTATTGACCGGAGAGGTGTGTCGGTCATGTCTACATAGTTCTCGAACCCGTAGGGTCCGCACGCTTAACGTTACGATGACATTTATATTATGAGTTTATATGTTTTGATGTACCAAAGGTTCGGAGTCCCGGATGTGATCACGGACATGACGAGGAGTCTCGAAATAGTCGAGACATAAAGATTGATATATTGGAAGCCTATGTTTGGATATCGGAAGTGTTCCGGGTGAAATCGGGATTTTTCCGGAGTACCGGGAGGTTACCGGAACCCCCCGGTAACTTAATGGGCCTTAGTGGGCCTAGGTGGAAGAGAGGAGAGGAGGCCAGGGAAGGGCCGCACGCCCCTCCCCCAGTCCGAATAGGACAAGGAGAGGGGGCGGCCCCCCTTTCTTTCCTCCCCTCCACCTCTCCCCCCTCTCTCTCCTAGTCCAACATGGAAAAGGGGGGGAGTCCTACTCCCGGTAGGAGTAGGACTCCTCCTGGCGCGCCTCTCCCCTTGGCCGGCCGAACCCCCCCTTGCTCCTTTATATACGGGGGCAGGGGGGAACCTCTAGACACACAATTGATCATTGATCTTTTAGCCGTGTGCGGTGCCCCCTCCACCATATTACACCTAGATAATATCGTAGCGGTGCTTAGGCGAAGCCCTGCGTCGGTAGAACATCATCATTGTCACCACGCCGTCGTGCTGACGAAACTCTCCCTCAACACTCGGCTGGATCGGAGTTCGAGGGACGTCATCGAGCTGAACGTGTGCTAAACTCGGAGGTGCCGTGCGTTCGGTACTTGATCGGTCGGATCTTGAAGACGTACGACTACATCAACCGCGTTGTGTTAACGCTTCCGCTTTCGGTCTATGAGGGTACGTGGACAACACTCTCCCCTCTCGTTGCTATGCATCACCAGGTTCTTGCGTGTGCGTAGGAATTTTTTTGAAATTACTACGTTCCCCAACAGTGGCATCCGAACCTGGTTTTATGCGTTGATGTTATATGCACGAGTAGAACACAAGTGAGTTGTGGGCGATATAAGTCATACTGCTTACCAGCATGTCATATTTTGGTTCAGCGGTATTGTGAGATGAAGCGGCCCGGACCGACATTACGCTTACGCTTACGCGAGACTGGTTTCACCGTTGCGAGCACTCGTTGCTTAAAGGTGACTGGCGGGTGTCTGTCTCTCTCACTTTAGTTGAACCGAGTGTGGCTACGCCCGGTCCTTGCGAAGGTTAAAACAACACCAACTTGACAAACTATCGTTGTGGTTTTGATGCGTAGGTAAGAACGGTTCTTGCTAAGCCCGTAGCAGCCACGCAAAACTTGCAACAACAAAGTAGAGGACGTCTAACTTGTTTTTGCAGGGCATGTTGTGATGTGATATGGTCAAGACATGATGCTATATTTTATTGTATGAGATGATCATGTTTTGTAACCGAGTTATCGGCAACTGGCAGGAGCCATATGGTTGTCGCTTTATTGTATGCAATGCAATCGCCATGTAATTGTTTTACTTTATCACTAAGCGGTAGCGATAGTCTAAAAGCAATAGTTGGTGAGACGACAACGATGCTACGATGGAGATCAAGGTGTCGCACCGGTGACGATGGTGATCATGACGGTGCTTCGGAGATGGAGATCGCAAGCACAAGATGATGATGGCCATATCATATCACTTATATTGATTGCATGCGATGTTTATCTTTTATGCATCTTATCTTGCTTTGATTGACGGTAGCATTATAAGATGATCTCTCACTAAAATTTCAAGATAAAAGTGTTCTCCCTGAGTATGCACCGTTGCCAAAGTTCGTCGTGCCCAGACACCACGTGATGATCGGGTGTGATAAGCTCTACGTCCATCTACAACGGCCGCAAGCCAGTTTTTCACACGCAGAATACTCAGGTTAAACTTGACGAGCCTAGCATATGCAGATATGGCCTCGGAACACTGAGACCGAAAGGTCGAGCGTGAATCATATAGTAGATATGATCAACATAGTGATGTTCACCATTGAAAACTACTCCATTTCACGTGATGATCGGTTATGGTTTAGTTGATTTGGATCACGTGATCACTTAGATGATTAGAGGGATGTCTGTCTAAGTGGGAGTTCTTAAGTAATATGATTAATAGAACTTAAACTTATCATGAACTTAGTACCTGATAGTATCTTGCTTGTCTATGTTAATTGTAGATAGATGGCCCGTGCTGTTGTTCCGTTGAATTTTAATGCGTTCCTTGAGAAAGCAAAGTTGAAAGATGATGGTAGCAATTACACGGACTGGGTCCGTAACTTGAGGATTATCCTCATTGCTGCACAGAAGAATTACGTCCTGGAAGCACCGCTGGGTGCCAGGCCTGCTGCAAGAGCAACACCTGAAGTTGTGAACGTCTGGCAGAGCAAAGCTGATGACTACTCGATAGTTCAGTGTGCCATGCTTTACGGCTTAGAACCGGGTCTTCAACGACGTTTTGAACGTCATGGAGCATATGAGATGTTCCAGGAGTTGAAGTTAATATTTCAAGCAAATGCCCGGATTGAGAGATATGAAGTCTCCAATAAGTTCTACAGCTGCAAGATGGAGGAGAATAGTTCTGTCAGTGAGCATATACTCAGAATGTCTGGGTACTACAATCACATGATTCAACTGGGAGTTAATCTTCCGGATGATAGTGTCATTGACAGAATTCTTCAATCACTGCCACCAAGCTACAAGAGCTTCGTGATGAACTATAATATGCAAGGGATGGATAAGACTATTCCCGAGCTCTTCGCGATGCTAAAGGCTGCGGAGGTAGAAATCAAGAAGGAGCATCAAGTGTTGATGGTCAATAAGACCACCAGTTTGAAGAAAAAAGGTAAAGGGAAGAAGAAGGGGAACTTCAAGAAGAACAGCAAACAAGTTGCTGCTCAAGAGAAGAAACCCAAGTCTGGACCTAAGCGAGAGACTGAGTGCTTCTACTGCAAGCAGACTGGTAACTGGAAGCGGAACTGCCCCAAGTATTTGGCGGATAAGAAGGATGGCAAGGTGAACAAAGGTACATGTGATATACATGTTATTGATGTGTACCTTACCGGAGCTCGCAGTAGCACCTGGGTATTTGATACTGGTTCTGTTGCTAATATTTGCAACTCGAAACACAGACTACGGATTAAGCGAATACTGGCTAAGGACGAGGTGATGATGCGCGTGGGAAATGGTTCCGAAGTCGATGTGATCGCCGTCGGCACGCTACCTCTACATCTACCTTTGGGATTAGTTTTAGACCTAAATAATTGTTATTTGGTGCCAGCGTTTAGCATGAACATTATATTTGGATCTTGTTTGATGCGAGACGGTTATTCATTTAAATCTGAGAATAATGGTCGTTCTATTTATATGAGTAATATGTTTTATGGTCATGCACCCTTGAAGAGTGGTCTATTCTTATTGAATCTCGAAAGTAGTGATACACATATTCATAATGTTGAAGCCAAAAGATGCAGAGTTGATAATGATAGTGCAACTTATTTGTGGCACTGCCGTTTGGGTCATATTGGTGTAAAGCGCATGAAGAAACTCCATACTGATGGACTTTTGGAATCACTTGATTATGAATCACTTGGTACTTGCGAACCATGCCTCATGGGCAAGATGACTAAAATGTCGTTCTCCGGAACTATGGAGCGAGCAACTGATTTGTTGGAGATCATACATAGCGGGTATCGTTATTTTCTCACCTTCACAGATGATTTAAGCAGATATGGGTATATCTACTTAATGAAACATAAGTCTGAAACATTTGAAAAGTTCAAATAATTTCATAGTGAAGTGGAAAATCATCGTAACAAGAAAATAAAGTTTCTACAATCTGATCATGGAGGAGAATATTTGAGTTACGAGTTTGGTTTACATTTGAAACAATGCGGAATAGTTTTGCAACTCACGCCACCCGGAACACCACAGCGTAATGGTGTGTCCGAACGTCGTAATCGTACTTTACTACATATGGTGCGATCTATGATGTCTCTTACTGATTTACCGCTATCGTTTTGGGGTTATGCTTTAGAGACGGCTGCATTCACGTTAAATAGGGCACCATCGAAATCCGTTGAGGCGACACCTTATGAACTGTGGTTTGGCAAGAAACCAAAGTTGTCATTTCTTAAAGTTTGGGGCTGCGATGATTATGTGAAAAAACTTCAACCTGATAAGCTCGAACCCAAATCGGACAAATGTGTCTTCATAGGATACCCAAAGGAAACTGTTGGGTACACCTTCTATCACAGATCCGAAGGCAAGACATTTGTTGCTAAGAATGGATCCTTTCTAGAGAAGGAGTTTCTCTCGAAAGAAGTGAGTGGGAGGAAAGTAGAACTTGATGAGGTAACTGTACCTGCTCCCTTATTGGAAAGTAGTTCATCACAGAAACCGGTTCCTGTGACTCCGACACCAATTAGTGAGGAAGCTAATGATAATGATCATGAAGCTTCAGATCAAGTTACTACCGAACCTCGTAGGTCAACCAGAGTGAGATCCGCACCAGAGTGGTACGGTAATCCTATTCTGGAGGCCATGTTACTAGACCATGACGAACCTACGAACTATGAAGAAGCGAGGGTGAGCCCAGATTTCGCAAAATGGCTTGAGGCCATGAAATCTGAGATGGGATCCATGTATGAGAACAAAGTGTGGACTTTGGTTGACTTGCCTGATGATCGGCAAGCAATTGAGAATAAATGGATCTTCAAGAAGAAGACAGACGCTGACGGTAATGTTACTGTCTATAAAGCTCGACTTGTTGCGAAAGGTTTTGGACAAGTTCAAGGGATTGACTACGATGAGACTTTCTCACCCGTAGCGATGCATAAGTCCGTCCGAATCATGTTAGCAATTGACGCATTTTATGATTATGAAATTTGGCAAATGGATGTAAAGACTGCATTCCTGAATGGATTTCTGGAAGAAGAGTTGTATATGATGCAACCTGAAGGTTTTATCGATCTCTAGCGATCCATTTGTGGACTGGTGCAAGCCTCTCGGAGTTGGAATAAACGCTTTGATAGTGTGATCAAAGCATATGGTTTTATACAGACTTTTGGAGAAGCCTGTATTTACAAGAAAGTGAGTGGGAGCTCTGTAGCATTTCTAATCTTATATGTGGATGACATATTGTTGATTGGAAAGGATATAGAACTTCTGGATAGCATAAAAGGATACTTGAATAAGAGTTTTTCAATGAAGGACCTCGGTGAAGCTGCTTACATATTGGGCATCAAGATCTATAGAGATAGATCAAGACGCTTAATTGGACTTTCACAAAGCACATATCTTGACAAAGTTTTGAAGAAGTTCAAAATGGATCAAGCAAAGAAAGGGTTCTTGCCTGTGTTACAAGGTATGAAGTTGAGTAAGACACAATGCCCGACCACCACAGAAGATAGAGAGAAAATGAAAGATGTTCCCTATGCTTCAGCCATAGGCTCTATCATGTATGCAATGCTGTGTACCAGACCTGATGTGTGCCTTGCTATTAGTTTAGTAGGGAGGTACCAAAGTAATCCAGGAGTGGATCACTGGACAACGGTCAAGAACATCCTGAAATACCTGAAAAGGGCTATGGATATGTTTCTCGTTTATGGAGGTGACAAAGAGCTCATCGTAAATGATTACATTGATGCAAGCTTTGACACTGATCCGGACGATTCTAAATCGCAAATCGGATACGTGTTTATATTGAACGGTGGAGCTGTCAGTTGGTGTAGTTCTAAACAAAGCGTCGTGGTGGGATCTACGTGTGAAGCGGAGTACATAGCTGCTTCGGAAGCAGCAAATGAAGGAGTCTGGATGAAGGAGTTCATATCCGATCTAGGTGTCATACCTAGTGCATTGGGTCCAATGAAAATCTTCTGTGACAATACTGGTGCAATTGCCTTGGCAAAGGAATCCAGATTTCACAAGAGGACCAAGTACATCAAAAGACGCTTCAATTCCATCCGGGATTTAGTCCAGGTGGGAGACATAGAGATTTGCAAGATACATACGGATCTGAATGTTGCAGACCCGTTGACTAAGCCTCTTCCACGAGCAAAACATGATCAACACCAAGGCTCCATGGGTGTTAGAATCATTACTATGTAATCTAGATTACTGACTCTAGTGCAAGTGGGAGACTGAAGGAAATATGCCCTAGAGGCAATAATAAAGTTATTATTTATTTCCTTATATCATGATAAATGTTTATTATTCATGCTAGAATTGTATTAGCCGGAAACATGATACATGTGTGAATACATAGACAAACAGAGTGTCACTAGTATGCCTCTACTTGACTAGATCGTTAATCAAAGATGGTTATGTTTCCTGACCATAGACCTGAGTTGTCATTTGATTAACGGGATCACATCATTAGGAGAATGATGTGATTGACTTGACCCATTCCGTTAGCTTAACACTTGATCGTTTAGTATGTTGCTATTGCTTTCTTCATGACTTATACATGTTCCTATGACTATGAGATTATGCAACTCCCGTCTACCAGAGGAACACTTTGTGTGCTACCAAACGTCACAATGTAACTGGGTGATTATAAAGGTGCTCTACAGGTGTCTCCGAAGGTACTTGTTGGGTTGGCGTATTTCGAGATTAGGATTTGTCACTCCGATTGTCGGAGAGGTATCTCTGGGCCCTCTCGGTAATGCACATCACTATAAGCCATGCAAGCACTGTGACTAATGAGTTAGTTGCAAGATGATGTATTACGGAACAAGTAAAGAGACTTGCCAGTAACGAGATTGAACCAGGTATTGAGATACCGACGATCGAATCTCGGGCAAGTAACATACCGATGACAAAGGGAACAACGTATGTTGTTATGCGGTTTGACCGATAATGATCTTCGTAGAATATGTAGGAGCCAATATGAGCATCCAGGTTCCGCTATTGGTTATTGACCGGAGATGAGTCTCGGTCATGTCTACATAGTTCTCGAACCTGTAGGGTCCGCACGCTTAAAGTTAGATGACGATTGGTATTATGAGTTTTGTGTTTTTGATGTACCGAAGGTAGTTCGGAGTCCCGGATATGATCACGGAAATGAGGAGGAGTCTCGAAATGGTCGAGACATAAAGATTGATATATTGGAATGTTATATTCGGACACCGGATGAGTTCCGGGGGTTATCGGATAAATACCGGAGAAACCGGGAGGTTACCGGAACCTCCCGGGGGGTTATTGGGCCTCATGGGCCCAAGTGGTGGAATAGGACACTACAAAAAACTACACTTCCGTGATGATACGTGTTTGTCACAATAGGTCACGTTTTTTGTCATGCATGTACATGAAGGAAATATGCCCTAGAGGCAATAATAAAGTTATTATTTATTTCCTTATATCATGATAAATGTTTATTATTCATGCTAGAATTGTATTAACCGGAAACATAATACTTGTGTGAATACATAGACAAACAGAGTGTCACTAGTATGCCTCTACTTGACTAGCTCGTTGATCAAAGATGTTTATGTTTCCTAGCCATAGACATGAGTTGTCATTTGATTACCGGGATCACATCATTAGGAGAATGATGTGATTGACTTGACCCATTCCGTTAGCCTAGCACTCGATCGTTTAGTATGTTGCTATTGCTTTCTTCATAACTTATACATGTTCCTATGACTATGAGATTATGCAACTACCGTTTGCCGGAGGAACACTTTGTGTTCTACCAAACGTCACAACGTAACTGGGTGATTATAAAGGTGCTCTACAGGTGTCTCCAAAGGTACTTGTTGGGTTGGTGTATTTCGAGATTAGGATTTGTCACTCCGATTGTCGGAGAGGTATCTCTGGGCCCACTCAGTAATACACATCACTATAAGCCTTGCAAGCATTGTAACTAATGAGTTAGTTACGGGATGATGTATTACGGAACGAGTAAAGAGACTTGCCGGTAACGAGATTGAACTAGGTATCGAGATACCGACGATCGAATCTCGGGCAAGTAACATACCGATGACAAAGGGAACAATGTATGTTGTTATGCGGTCTGACCGATAAAGATCTTCGTAGAATATGTGGGAGACAATATGAGCATCCAAGTTCCGCTATTGGTTATTGACCGGAGAGGTGTGTCGGTCATGTCTACATAGTTCTCGAACCCGTAGGGTCCGCACGCTTAACGTTACGATGACATTTATATTATGAGTTTATATGTTTTGATGTACCAAAGGTTCGGAGTCCCGGATGTGATCACGGACATGACGAGGAGTCTCGAAATAGTCGAGACATAAAGATTGATATATTGGAAGCCTATGTTTGGATATCGGAAGTGTTCCGGGTGAAATCGGGATTTTTCCGGAGTACCGGGAGGTTACCGGAACCCCCCGGTAACTTAATGGGCCTTAGTGGGCCTAGGTGGAAGAGAGGAGAGGAGGCCAGGG